>NC_089815.1:10041125-10341125 GCF_029633855.1 Hoplias malabaricus | reverse complement strand
AACATACAGGTCAGTGCTGCACTTGAGGTCCCCAAATATCAGCTTTGTGAGCTTTAGTGTTCTACTTTTTTCTCCCTTTCTACATTTTTCTGTCATTTCTGTCATACCAAGGCATCTCTGCTCCCAAAAGTCAATAGAAGATAGAGAGTGTTATTTACTCAGCCCTGCATTAATTACACCACAAGCCAGCGTGTAGGTGGACATCGTCTTTACTTCACTGGACTAAGACTAATTGGCTTGATGAATGGTTCTAATTGAATGTTCAGCACACAGCCCACGAAGAGGGGGTGATGTAGCAACAATACAGCACAAGAAATTTCTAATACTTTTTGCACAACACTCTGAGGCTGTTCATATTCTGTACTAATGATCGGATCAGAAAACATTAGGGTTTCACTTAGAGAGATAGATATAGATATAAGAATATAATAATAATGTAAGCGTAGATTTAAAATATACAGGATATATTTAAGTAAATGCACTCTCCTAGGGAAACTATACATGTAAATAACCAAGAAGGTGCAAAAATATAGAAGATACTGAAAAAAACTGTCTATAGGTGTAATGCAAACAATGCACTTTTTTTGTCCATTTTTCATTTACTCCATTGTATGAACCCAGCTGCTGTTCTCCCAATTCTGTGAATGAACCAATAGAAAACCTCCAAAATAACTTTGACTTCAGTTGAAAATTTAGGAGATGGCATGTTCTTCATTGGACATCGATGATATAAGGTCTTATATATTGGAATATATTATACATTAATTGACAGGTACCAACAAAGAGGATGATCAGATTTTGACTGATTCCCTTAAACCACATTCAAAAGTGGTCAGAGTTGGATTGTGATCATGTTTGAAAGAGGGGAAATACACTTATTAATAAAGCTAAATGTTTGAAGATACCTGCTCATAACATCATTTCTTCTGGAATGAATCCTTTTTCAGTTCCGCTAAAATGAGAGGACTTTTTATAATGAGTGTGTTCCCCCTTGCTGCAGTAACAACTTCTAATCAAGGCATTACACAAGGAATTGGGATCATTGCTGATGAGATTTGTTTGTGTTTAGCCATAGTCTATAGTCTCCAGATAATAAACACCACTCCAACTCATCCTAAAGGAACTGATTTGAGCTCCATCACCACAGGGAACACAGTCCCACTCCTTCACAGCCCAATGTCTGTCAGAATCCGGACATGAAACACATGCTAATGTGGGAGGTAAACAAGGCCGTTGTGTGTAATTATCATAGTTGCTAACAAGTGGGTATGAGTCTAAAGCAGGAATCAATATGAAAAAAGTCACATTAGATTTACAACACTATATATTTATGATGGGCTTTTAGTGAACCTTTGCTATGAGGTGATATAAAGAATGACCCACATTATTCTGATAAGATATATTTATAGTATATGACATTTTATAGCGTTATAGATCAACCCTTTTAAAAAGACTGAAGGTAAGACACATTACCCCTTGAGGGTTTTAATAAATCGTATGTGACATGCTCTTGTCATAATACCACAAGGATCAAACACAGAGGCATCATTCTCCCCCGTCTAAACACCACGGTTCAGAATGACCAGGTTCAGCCCCTGTTGATTTAAATGAGTAGGAACCCCGCACAGCTCATTACCAAGAAAGCAGCAAGTGAGGCACAGTGGAGCTCTTGTTTACCGGTCTTCTTCTCTACTCTGGTTCTTGGTGTTTTGGCCTGGTTCTCTTGCTTCCGGGCTTTATTTTCTTATTTCTTTGTTCTTGTCATGTCAGTTTTACGCAGCTTAATGCCACCTTTGCTCACATAAACATGGGTCTGGCGCAGTGATCAGAAATGCTCACAGCAGAGTATCTCATGTTTCTAATGAGCCAGCATCTGAAGTCGGAGGAGCAAAATCCAAACAGCTTGTTTTTTTCTCAGGTTTTTTGACTTACACTGTGAAATTAAATCATCCACAGCCAGAAATATAATTTGAGTAACAAATTAAAAAAAATTATATATCTGGATGTAGCTGATATAAATTCATGCAAACCTAGGACATAGGGGGAAAAAATTATATATAAAATGTATATAGAGTACAACAAAAAGATTCTAAGACTTGAGGTAACTATGTCCATAAAGAACAGTACATCCTCTGAATAGCAATGTGCTTTTCTTCAATGTTCCTGAGGCATGGAAGATGTCCTCTGTTGGAGACCTCTTGCCTCAGCATCCGCGCTTGTGACGCAGGGTCTGTACTCATCTGATTTCGAAACCACTTAACCCCACAAATGCCTTGTTCAGTCTATATGAGTCATAGTAGTCATGATTGCTGGGCACACATTAGCTTTTGCTGGCATCCAGAAAAGGCACCGATCACTTTTGCTTGTATATTTTACTTGTCCATCCATCCATCCATTTTCGAGTCCGAGTCGCGGGGGATGTGGTCCAAGTAAAGAAACCCAGACCTCCCTCTCTCCAGCCACTGATTCCAGCTCCTCCGGGGGTATACCGAGGCGTTCCCAGGCCAGTCGAGACATGTAGTCTCTCCAGCGTGTTCCTGGTCTGCCCCGGGGCCTCCTCCACGTTGTACATGCCCGGAACACCTCACCAGGAAGTCGTCCAGGAGGCACCCGAACCACCTCAACTGGCTCCTCTCAACATGGAGGAGCAGCGGCTCCACTCAGAGGCTCTGATTTCAGCCGCTTGTACCCGCGATCTCATTCTTTCTCATCTTGTGGTTTCTCATCTCACCGCGATCTCATACTTGTGTAGTGTTCAATTAGAATCACTTTATTGGCCACTGTGCTTTCACACAGAATTTTCAGAATTTAACCCAATCCATGCAGTGAAACACACATTTGCACACTAGTGAACACTAGGGGACAGTAAGCACACATGCCTGGAGCAGTGGGTACCCCTAGCCATAGTGCCCGAGGAGCAGTTAGGGCTCGCTCAAGGGCACTTCAGTCATGACCTGCCAGCTCTGGGGATCGAACCGGCAACTTCTCAAAGCTGCCAGTGTAAGAATAATATTGCCTTGTTTTACATTTGAGTAATTGCTCCTCAATGTTCTTTTTATTTTTATTTATTTTATTTATTTATTTATTTATTTTTTGCTTTGATGTGGTAAAATCCTGCTAATGGCTGCTCTCCAACAGGTCTGAAAACAGCCTCTGGAACCATGAGACTTTTTTCTATCATCCCTATCAGAACATTAATGAGAGCACTTGACATTTATTCGGATAATTGCAAAGACTTGCATCTCTTTTTGCACAAATATGAAATGCTCATGTAGGCCCTGTGGAGCACGCATGCTTTAAATAGTACACCTGGTAAACACATTGGCTCCTGATCAGCACTATTGATCCAACACAATGTAGGCATGCTACTGACATGTCGGGCATGGTGTTTTTTCGTGGAAAAAAGGCCACCACAACAATTCTAATCAATACTCGAACCTTTGATTTGAAGTGCACATCTCAGCAACACTCAGGAACAAACCAGGCAGAGGCTGGAGGACCCATCTAATTGGAAGGGAATATGTGGAGCCACGGCTGCGAGAATCTATTCGGGCAGTGATGCAATTCAAACGAGATTGGTGACATTTGAATAAAATCATGTATTCTTTCATTGCTTCACTGTACTTTCATCACCGTATGTGTGCTGTTCCTATTCCCATTAGGTGATCACAGTTCTTGTAAGCTGTGCTCAAATTGCTTTTTAGAACTTTAGTATACTGTGGTATACATACGCCGTATTATGATGTGGGTTCAGGGATTAGGGTTTTGAAAGCGGTGCCCCTGTCATGGATAAACTAAACGTCCCACTGGGAAGAAAAGAGGTCTCAGCTGCTCTCTGAAGCATTGCTTTCACCATAGGAACACTCTCCATTTACCTTCATGCCTGATCTCTCAGCACATACCTGCCAACAGCCACAAGCAGAATGTGACGTTTCTTGGCTCAGATGCACAGAGAGAGAGAGAGAGAGAGAGAGAGAGAGAGAGAGAGAGAGAGAGAGAGAGAGATTGTTGGAAGCTCCATTGCTGTCCTCACTCTACTGTAGCACAGCCCAGAAAGAAATGCAATGAAGCAGCAGGCAGTGGATCTGTCTTTTCTCTCTCACTCTCTGCAGTCTCTCTGGACTAGAAGCAGATACAGAATACCAATCACATCCTAGGTTTTGAACCAGATCTTCAAGCGTGTCACACACAGTAAAAACAAAGCTGCCTTGGGTTTCTAAGAGAAGCTGATGGAGCAGAGAAGACTGGATTACTGGACAGGAGATACTAACAGAAGTCACCACAGTTTGAACACCTAAGGTGGCCTCATGTACATACTCCAAGGAGCATACTGTGGCTGTCCACTGAAAACCATGTTCATAGTCCTGATGTTCAGTTTTCTATATCATTTGAACACACCAGCACCTATACACTGAATGAGCTCTTTACAACAGGTGGATCAACAGAGATGTTCCAAACTGATTCTGAATAAAAATCCCTTTAAGAGTGTGTAAAACATTGTCTGTAAATTTACAGTTTTAGGAACACATTTGTGGACAGTAACATCAAAGCTATGAAAATCCTCAAGGAATCCTGGATCCTCTTTTGAGGTTCACAATTATGATTTCCATCCATCCTATCAATTAAGTCCAGACATGTCCTGATATTCAGCAATACAGTATATTGTGATGTGCTGGATGGTTTAAGATATCACCCCTCCTTTTTTTTTTTTTTTTTGTTTTTATTAGATTTGCAAGTAGGCGTTATTCATTTTATCACACTCTGAGAACCCAGGGATATTCTGAGACAACTTCTATATAGCTCTTTCTACTGTGGATGATGAATAAATTAATAAACAACCAACCATTATTATATCATGCTCTAATACACACTATTAAAAGATGCTAAATCACAGTGAGATCACATCAGAGATGAAAGGTGTTTTTGTTGTTGTTCTTGTTGCTGTTTTTTTTTTTTTACCAAACACAAAACCATATAAACCCCACACCCTGTTGTTAAACATGAAGCTCCTATAATGCTATAGTATATTTTTAATGCAGTCTTTATTGTTTTATTAGACATTAGAGGGTTATTCTGTTATTACATTTTGTTGGCACAGGGGAAGATCACAGTTATTAGATTTACAGCAGATGATCCATTTTCACTGATCCAATATCTTATCAATACTGTTGTATAATATTATATTATATCCTCCACACACACTGTAACCTGCTAACTTCAGCTCCCCTTAAATAAATACATACATTTGGCCCGACTTCAATCTCTTATTTGCCTTGTACAGTGACTATGGGGATGACCGAGACAGAAACCTGTGTAAACATAAGATAACACGTCGTCGCTTAAAAAGAAAATAAAAAATAAAAACACAGACCCAGCCTCTTTACCTGTCATAACTCCATCTGCTGTATGACATGCTCTTGTTGCTGCTCACTCCGTCCATGTTCTCCACAGGACCGCGGACGTGCCGTTTTATTTTCCCGAGGCTCTCACTCACGGAATCACGGGGACTTTCATTGAGAATGAGCCCGACGTTGAGATGACAGCGCGCCGCTTTGTTTTCCTCCTTGTCCCCGCCGTCGTGGTTCGGTTCTGAAGAGCGAGCTGTGCTACGGAGCGCTCGGATGAAGGGGGTTTAGTGTATGGACTGTACCACCAGCGGAGGGGACGATTTTTTACACATTTCACCACATTCCCCACTTCCAGTGCTTCGGTATAATGTTAAGTTTTCCTCAGATATGTTTCATAAACCACGCTGGAGACATGTTATCGCCCGTAACGGTTCCTTTGGTTTGTGCTGTTTACGTTTTCCCACAGATAGGTAGCAAACCATACGTGTGCCACTGTTACTGGAATCCCGTTTCATTCATTCATTCTTTAACAAATGTATAGTCTTCAGGGTTGTGGTGTGTCTCCAGAGTCACTCACACACACACACACACACACACACGGTCAGTTTTACACAACCAGCCACTAGTGTTTTTGGACTGGGAGAAAAGTAGAGCACTTGGAGGAAACCTATACCTACACGAGGAGAACCCACTCCCCATATATATGTTTACACACACACGCTATATGCTCTCCCCAGAGGGATAGTGAATGAGGAGGTGACACAGGACTAGGGCTCCAAATGAAGAAATGAAGACAGCTTACAGAAGCTGAGCAGCAGCCAACGGAGCCCATGGTGAGCCCCGCCAGCAGCAAATGCAAACAGAAGCGAGCTGCCACCTGCTGCTCCTATATGCTTCTATCCGCACTTTGCACCTGGAGACGTGGTCCCGTGGTCTGCATACTGAGAAGAGAACAGTGCAGTCCTGTGACGTTAGCCTGAGACACACTGTTGAGGAGAATAATGTACTGAAAACCTCAGAGCCCAGAACTCAGCATCCCCTCACAGGCTTAGGATTACATCATGGGTCATGAGAAGGAGAAATTGCAACCAACTTATTTGAACTGAAATATATATATATGAGAGAGAGAGAGAGAGAGAGAGAGAGAGAGAGAGAGAGAGAGAGAGAGACTGTAAAAGTTATGAACAACCTGTGGCTTTTACATTCTTTTAATGAGTAGATGGAATAGCACCCTCTTCTGACTGGAAACATACACTGTGCCAACCATCTCCACTGTTCTCTAACAGAGTCAAGACAAATACATTTGTTGCCGTTGTGCTCTCTTCAAGAAATGAACGTCACTTTCTAATATGTGAACCAAGTGGAAAGAATAAAAAAAATAATAAACTAATGGATATACATTAGTTTTATTTTAAAAGTTCATCAAAAGTCATCTGCAGTTGATTGAATCCCGCCTGGTCTACTAAAGACTCTTGAGAAAGCTCTGAACACCCTGAAGAGCAAGGACTTCTTTGGTGGGGGGTGTGTGTAGATGTAGAAG
This sequence comes from Hoplias malabaricus, assembly GCF_029633855.1. Classification (NCBI taxonomy): domain Eukaryota; kingdom Metazoa; phylum Chordata; class Actinopteri; order Characiformes; family Erythrinidae; genus Hoplias; species Hoplias malabaricus. The sequence continues at coordinate 10,334,237 of NC_089815.1, read as the reverse complement.
CAGCCTGAGAGGTGGAGGGTTCCTCTGAATTAATAGATGCTGAATTAAATACTGCAGAAGATGAAGATTGAAGTCAAACATTAACATGAACCTTGTGGCTTTGTCAATACTGAGATAACATACATATTACTAAATTTAAAATTGAGTGCAATGAACTGCTGGCAGTACCGATGCTGTAAGTAATGTTTATTAAAATGTTTACAAAATAATACTGAAAATGTGGTTAAAAATCATATCATTATTAATTTATATTGCAATATACTGCTATTGATTTATTGTCCACCTTTATATCATGTTGTCATAGTGATTACAATCTACGAAAGAGACCACTGCTGTTACTTAGCAACCACAGGTCAGCAGGGTGTTATAGGTGTGGAGATAAAAACTGTTTTTATCTTTTATAAACCAGCTATGTGATCAAAACTAACTAAAAAATAACATCAATTACATTAACAAATATTCTAAATAAAATATTAAAGCCTGAAATAGCACAACAAACGCCAGAGATTTCAGAAACTCTCTCACCGGAACTGACCCTGTCATGTTGTTCCCGACAGAGTTTAAAACTAATCCTGTACTCCTCCATGGGATGATCCTCACCAAGTTAAATGGACGCCTTTGACCTGATGTTAAGGTTTAAGACTAAAGCCTGCTCCAGCTTGGCTTTGGAAGCATCCATGAGTTTTTCAGACACTAGCTTCAATTGTCCATTGTACCTTGATGTGTCAGCAAAGGGATCTACTATCTCAAACCCTTCAAAAACATCCTTCAGCGCAGACATCAAGGAGCGCACTATTTCAGAAGAAGCCGGGGATGTGCATCTTTCATCTTAGAAGGTGTGCCAGGATGTGAACTTCCATAAAAGTTTCTTCTTGTTTCCACCCCAAGCAACACTCCTCAAGGCCTCGTTCAGGATGACGCTGCTAATTAATTCTGAAGCCTCATCTTGAAACGTCTTAGAGGTGATCTGTGCCTCTCCATTCACCTCAGTGTTGCAGCTGAAGAGAATCTTCTCCAAGTTCTTTTCACAGTGTGTGTTTTCAACACATTTCAGATCAGAGGTTGCTACAATGGAAAGGTTGTTATTATTTGTGCTTCCAGTCGTGGATATAACTGCCGCGTCTGATTTATGGGAACCCTTAATATATTCCGTTACGGCCTTGAGAAATTTCAACAGTGCTGAATCTTCATCTGATATTCCCTCCCCACAGATGCACAACAATCCCTCAGTGAAAGTGCTCACAGCCTCAGTTGTTAAAAGGGAGAGGGAGACATCTCTAATATCTTCACATTTGGTTTCAGGTGAGTCCTGAGTGGCAATAGCTCAACCAGGAAATGAGCACAAATGCCGGAACTCCTGCATCTTGTTGTGAAAGTGAAGAAACTCTCAAAAGTTTCTAAAGTGCCAGTGGAGCTGGAACCCTCCCAGATCTCCATAAGGGTGGAGTTCAACTACAGACAAGAAGAGAGAATCGCATTTACATTTATGCCATTTAGCAGACTATCCAGATTTATCCAGGTCTAAAGTACAGTTTAATCATGTTTCAGAGGTAGATAACAGTGTCTTTCAGAGTCTTTCCAAAATACTGGTGCAAAATTGTATATTTACTTGAGAGGGGACTCAAACCCCATTCGACCTAGGAGAGACAAAACAAATGGAAACTTTCAACAAGGACGTTTAGGGCTGTGTTTAGATTGTGGCAATAGACAGCAGATAGTAAAGCAGATATTTGTTTCTCAGTGGGGTAAAGAAAACCAGACCACCATCAATGACAACAGTAGTGTACTACACAGTACAACTTGAACAAAGCAGTAATAGTCTTCTACCTGATTCAGCAGCTGGTCCAATATAGTGGAGGTGAGTGGGAGGGTGGTGTTGTCACTCAGAAGCTCCTTCATGTCCAGAGGCAGAATAGACCCCTTTTTTTTATTTCATTTTTAACAAGTTACTTCTAAAAGTGCTTTACATGCAGGGAGATGGTGGTAATTCTTTCATTTCCTCGCAGTATTTTACAGCACAACTCACTTCCAATATGAGTGATTCTTCTCTACATGGTTCTTGATGGAGTTCCTCTCAGAGGGACAACCCTCACAGTCCTTCATACTTTGGTTCAAAACAAACATACTGCATTACATTAATCAATGCCTTAGTTTCCACTTTTTCACTCTCACAACTCCACAGTCCTCGAGCTATGTTCACCCAATACATGTCTTTGATTGAATGCATAATGGCTAACTTTAGCTGTTAAAGATTAGTCCAGGGCTGCTCAATCCTAGGCCTGGAGATCTACCACCCTGGAGATCTTAAATCCAATACACCCCATCTACCAATCAAATGCCCATGAAGGCCATCATTATCTGGATCAGGTGTGTTTGATTAGAGTGGGTCCAGGATTGGGCAGCCTTAGATCAGCTAGGAAGCCATTTTCTGACCAAAATTGTATTAGAGAATTAAATATTGCTAAGTCCTATGTTTGTTTTTTTTAAGAAAACCAAAATATATATTTTTTCAGCCTGAGGCTTGTTTAGTGAAAGCAGTGTACAAATCGGCCAAGGGGTGGGTGATACGAATGAAAATAATACATTCTAAAAATTATTATATTATATTATAATAATACACTGGGTGTTACATTTTAAAACTGGCTAAAATTTTACAATTTTTATCCAATATTTTACATGCTGAACCACACTAAATTATATTAAACATCACTGATTATGCTCATGGCTCTGGACCCACCGCAACCCAGAACTGGATAAGTGCTTACAGATAATGAATGAATGTTGAACAGTGACAAAATACATTTCTCACAATCAAAGTCTTTTATTTTGTCTTTTGTTTTCTTCCAAACCACAAAGCATTTAATGAGTTGTAATCATTATTTTATCTACAGAAGCAACATAAAGTAATGCTTTAATTTGTGGAGAACAAAACTGAAAAAGTAAGCCGCTAGCTACACATATTTTAAGTAGGCTATTGAGTGTGGTCAGTCAAGAATAAAATGTACCCAGGACTAAAATTATCTATAGGTCAACGTTGTCAAAAGTTAAATTCCTAAATATTCAGTGAATATTGGAAGCAAAATGTATGATGGTTTGGACACATCACTAACCTTATATACCACATACTAAAATGTTCATGACCATATCTGTGTCTCAAAGTGAACAAAATAAATATCTGAATTACAAGACTGTAATGTTTTGTAGCATTATATAGCATTATAAAGATTAAATAAATTAAAATATTATAGCAAAATCATAGCTGCTATGATATTAGCTAACTAACTGGCTAATGAGGCAAAGCATTAGTAAAATAAACAGTATGTTTTGTGATGCTGATATTGGATGATTAGTTCTGGATTATAAATGCCATTCCAGCTCATTCTAAAGGTACTAGAGGGAACACAGTTTCTTCAAAGCCCAGTGCCAGGGTCTTTCAACTCTTTTCCTTAACGTTAGGCATTAGGCATGGTGGCCTAAATTAACTGAGAAAAATAGGTGTACAATTTTTTTTTTAATTTACTGTCAAAACATAGATGCACACATCACGTTGTATATTAATAAAAATCACTTTAATAAATATCACTGGGACACAGTTGCATTCCATTTGTGGAATCGGCAAATATTTTTGCTCAATTAGATGGCAGTATCCAAAAACAATTTCTAATTTAATGAGAAGGTAAAATAATAAGCAAATCATATGAGTACTATCAAGAATGGGGCTTTCAGCTATACCAAACATGTTTACTTAATTACTTACTAAGTCTGAGCCACAAATTCAGCACCTTTCAGAGCGTTTTTCCGGAGCAGTAGCAAGTGCCAAAATGCAAATTGACATCTATCAATGGTGGGAGTGGGAGTCAGGGGGGGATAAGGAAAGGGGTCGCCTCAGTATACTCCTGCTTGACCAGACCAAGGAATAAATGGAGGAAGTGACAGGGCTTGGATGCAGAGGCGGGAGGGCCTTGGCATTCCGACCACTAGCCCTTACAAGCCTAGAGAGTCCAAATGGAGCTCAATTAACAAAGGGCCTGACTCAGTCGCGAGCATAAAGAGTGTCAAGGCTATGAGATTTAGAATGACACACAGACCGTAAATGCATTAAACTGCATTAGTTTTAATAATGAATAAATACGAGACACACTGTTCTCTCTCAATTTAAAAAAGGGACCTCTTCTGAATCCTAAAATGGCCTGTTTTGTACTTTGACATTAATGGTGGGCCTGTATATATCTGCCACTTGGTACGGAGATAAAAGAGCCTCTGTTGGGTTTTTTTCAAACTCATGAAAATCGCTGCCAATACATTTTTAAATCATGACTCAAGAGAAAAAAGAATGACATGAAACTCGTTTCACTTGCAATTGATTATACTCTTTATAAGCCTTTATCAGCATAAATTAACAAATAGAACCTCCTAAGGTTACGACAGTGATAGAGAGATCTGGTCAGAATAAATTGGGTAGTATATCATTATTAGTCATGAAAAAAAAATCCTTAAAATTTCTCTCAAAGGCATTTTAAAATGTTATAAATGCAACTCCACACCTTTAACTTCATTCACTTTGCACGGATCTATGAATATCAATTAGTCCAAACCTTGATTTCCACAAACCCTTGCTTGATATCCCTACATGTTAACATGATTGGATCCATAGGTTTATGACATAAGAAACCCTGGCTGTGTGAACCCGCCCCTTTAAGGTTGTATTTAGAACAATGCAGTTTCAAAGCAGAAATGCTCAGCCATGATGTGTACTGTTATTTTGCACAGTACTCATGTTAATATGTGTTAATATGTGTTACATGTTAATAAGCTAAAAACTTGTCACTGGAGAGGTCTTAAAATTATGAATGAATTCATTCATTGTCTGTAAGCACTTACCAGTTCAGGGTCACGGTGAGTCCAAAGCCTACCTGGAATCACTGGGTGCAAGACAGGAACACACACTGGAGGGGGAGCCAGTCCTTCGCAGGGCGATAAACACTCACACCTACGGATACTTTTGAGTCACCAATCCACCTACCCACATGTGTTTTTGTACCATGGGAAGAAACCGGTGTACCTGGACGAAACCCACACAGACACGTGGGAGAACACACCAAACTCCTCACAAACAGTCACAAACCCAAGACCCTGGAGCTGTGTGAAAGCAACACTTCCTATTGCATCCAAGATTTTTTGAAAAGTCTCTACATTAAATATATAAATATACACTTATGTACCACAGTCAGAGAGGGGTCCACCATCAGCTTAAATATGAGCATGCAGTGTGTCACAATAATGTCTTAGCAAGCATGGAAAAAAATACTGTTGTGAAACTGCAAGCAGACTACACACATTAGGAACCAGGACATCTTGAACAATGAAAGACCCCAATAACAGCAGACTTGCTTGATACAGAGAGAAAATTAGTCCCACCACACAAAGCAGATACAGATGATGTGTTTAACAGGTGTGTTATTGTACATTTCTTTCACTTGTACCCGATTTATTGTTGCTGCCCTTGTGTATGGTGTACTATGTCATTTCTGGTCAAAGAAATGGTGTCTAATCAGTATGTCATAGGCCCTGCATTTATTCTACTTTGGCTTGCTTGACCTCCTACTAGTGTCAGATAAAGACACATAACAATTACACAACATGTTAAAAAGGGCATTCAACCTTTCATTCAATATTTGTAACTGCATACCCATTTCAGGGTCATGGTGGGTCCGCAGCCTATCAGGAATCACTGGTAGAACCCACAACACAATAGCTTCTGCTCCTTGTTCCTCACTCCTGGGCCCTCACAGTGAACTGATCTGTGGCTCATTTTCATTTAAAGGAACAGGCACTGAAACCAGCCATTCTGAATAGGGCTATTTAGACAGGGGGCAATGAGTGTAGTATGGTTTGATCTTTGTGGTATTTTGACCAAAGCATTTTCCAAGCAGACAACAGGACTGTGTAAACTTGTGGAGTAAATGTAGAATATATATTTCTTGTACACTAACCATCAGTGTGACACTATAGATATATCACTGGCTTTCTGCACACATTCCATATAAATACCAGTTATTTCAATATAATCTTAGATTCTTGCTGCTTATATGTAATATTTATGAACACCTGCTCATCCAAATATTCTATAATCCAGTGTATTTGTAGGTTGTTTGCAGTACTCTGCTGCAGTAACAGCCTCAAATGTCCTGGAAAGGCTGGATGTTGGAACATTTCGGTGAGGTTTTGAAGGCATACATGATGTCAGTTTCTAATGCTGGATAATTAGTTCTGTACTCCAACTCATCCCAAAGTTCATGAAGTTGCTCCATCTCCCCACAACCCAATGCTTTTATATCCCTCTAGCTTGCATCTGCCATTGAGCATAGAGACCTATACACTGTGTGTTTGTATGCAATTTGATATCTGTGACTGCATTTGCTACACCATTATATGAGTGCATTCACTTGTTATGTGTCTGAAAATCCTGGATATAGTGTACTTACTAAGGATAATATTTAATCTGCTTTGTAGCCCTGTCCAGAGCCCATACAGGCTTACAGTACTCTTTCTGCGTGTCGTTGTGAGAGTGCTCATTTATCTGCATATGGGATGGCGTGCATGCTCATTTGTAATACAGCAGAGAACAATAGCTGTTGACAACACTATAATGATGAATCCACTCAAAGTATCACACCATCGTTAGGAAACAATAGAGAAGTCCTTGGGGGCAGCTGTCCAAGCACTGGCCATTTCAGGAGTTCGATCCTTGCTGATGCAAACAAGAGGCCACAATTGGCTCTCTCTGTCATCCTCTGTCTCTCTCTCTCTGGGTTTGAAGGACAACTCTCCTCCATGACGCCATTTAAATTTAGCCAGTGCAGTTTTCTGTTAATTAACAATAACTGAATTGTTTGTTTAGTGTTTTCCTCCAAATGGGTTGACCTCAAATGACCTCAAATGTGTATAGGAAGATGTTTGAGATTCTGCCCTAGAGGTGTGGCGGTGTAATTGCAGAGCGACGCAAAAGTATAAATGCTTACAATGACGTAGGGCTCTTGCGTAGTAGTGATGGTTGATACCACCGATTTCCTTTCCGATTTGATACCGAGTAAAATTCAGGCTGGTATCACCTAATCATCAACCTGGTATCATCAATCTAAAACAAGTAGTGTATTTCAAATCATTGCTTCAGAATTCTTTATTTATTTATTTAATATATACATATAAAATATAAAATGTAAATATATATATTCATTTAACAGTTAAAGCAAATTAGACTGGTTGTAAATAATAATAGCTTAATTTATAAAACGTTCATCTTTGTCCATCTTTTCGATTCTATATTATATATAGAATCACCATATATATTCACCATAGTGGGTTTATTGCAATTTCTCTGTATAATTTAATTACACCTAGCTTATGTAATCCACTTTAAAAGATCACTTCTTTAGGAAACCTTACCTGAACGAATCTAGGCTTTTTTGCATGAGATTATCTTAGTGATACATTGTTACTCCAAGCTGAACTACTTTGTTAAAGCATAGATTTATTTCATTATTATTTCATAACCATATTTATTAATTAGCAACAATGCTTCACGATGTTTAAAACTCAAACCTTTCTCCCTCTACACCTGGATAGGGCCTTTCTGCAGCACTGAAGGACTCTGCACATGCTCTGTTTACGCTCTGCCATTGTGTCTGAGCAGCGTGTTGCTGTACATGCATTATGCACTTACTCAAAAAGAAGAAAAAGTAGTTCCCACCAACCGCGTATCTTTTAGACAAGATCTCAATAGTTTAGATACTTTCCACTGTGTTCCTGTTAAAGATATACATTACTTCAAATGACTGCAGTATCAAAAGTATCAATATTTTGATTTGAGAATCAATTTCAGAGAATAAACATCTGGTATCGGAGGTATTGATATTTCAGTATCGATTCACACATCACTGTTACGATGTAGGCTCTGCGTTGAGTCAATGCAGAAGTATAAATTGGACTTTACTGTCATTATTTTGTTACCATGCAGCTTAGTTAATGGCTTAGACCACAGTTTTAGCATTTTTATTTTAGACCAAAATGATTAATACATTAATCATCATACAAACTGCCCTTCCACTGAATCTAGTCATTACTTAAGGTGTTAATTTTGTACTTCTACACAAGGTATTCTTCTTCTAGGAAGGTACTTTTACGCCAGTCATTATTTCTCCCGCCCTGTGAAGGACTGGAGCCCCCTCCAGGGTGTATTCCCGCCTTGCGCCCAATCATTACAGGTAGGCTCTGGACCCACCACGGCCCTGAACTGGATAAGGGCTACAGATAATGAATGAATGAATGAATTATTTCTCCCAAGTATCACTGCAGTAACTGTAAGATTAATTTACACTACTCTACACACCAAAATAAACCTTTAAGAGGAAGGTTTGTGGTCACTGTACTAACAGCCTTAAGATTTCTACAGCATTCAATATTGCTTCTGCAAAACAAATGTTGGTTAAAATTCATACTACAAATTTGCCCTAAATTGCCATAAATGTACCAGAAACATCTTGTTCCAAGTATTAAAAATGACAATTGACATTTTATTTAACAAAAATAATTAAAAAATTCAGTTGTTTGAAAATGGCAAGCAAGACGAATTTATTTGTCACTGCATTCATTATGAGTTTCAAAAAGGAAAAGTGCTGCAAAAGCATGTACATCAGTTTGTTCTGTTCTTGGTGATAATATTGTATCCAAAGGTACATGTGCATTAAAGACAGTGATTTTGATGTGTGTTCATTAGTGTATTAATACATAATATTTAAGATTGTAGCATGGCAGTTACAATTGTATTACACACACACACACACACACAAAAGCTTTAAAACATATTTGTACACCTAATAGCTAAATTCAATAAGGTGTCCACAAAATTATAGTGCTGTGAAGATGTGAAATTCAAAATGATGCACTAGCATCCAGTGTACGTATACGTATGATCCTATTTGGAATTTTAGTGGCGGCCTCCATGGAGCACCACAGTTGACTGTGTATTATGGTGTGTAAAACTAACAATTTGTGGTGAAAAGGTCAGTCAGTGCAGTCACAAACTCAGCAGTCAGTAAAATCCCTGGGGGAAGGTAAGGCAGAGGCCATGCTAGGCCTGGCTGATCTCTTAGATCTGCATGCCACTTCTAAGCAGTCATCTCCTTCTGCAGCAGCTGATTTGCTAGAACACATCATTACTCTTACTTTCCATGCATCGGCTTGCTGTCTAAATCAATTGCGCTTCCCAAACAAAACCCAACCAATTGGTTTATTTTAGGTTATTAACACATATGACTCACTCGATTGCATGGGTGCAGATCACAGAGTGGAAGGGAACAAATGTTGTTTTCTCTCTCTTTTCCTTTCCTTCTCGGTAGAACAAATCTACAGTTGATCTTGAGTTGATTTATGAGAGTCTTGTGCAGGGCGCTATGGTAACACGCTCCTCCACAGCCACTTCTGCTTGCTAATGACTTGAATAGATTGATCAACAACTGTCACCAGTACCACCTCATTGTTTTTGGGAATTAAACTTCTTGGATGTAAAAATGAGCGGTAACAGCATAAAATGGCAGATGGGGGTTAACAAAATAAAATTTAAATAAATAAATAAATAAAATCCGAATCCTCTGTAAAATGAGGCTCACGGAAGCTCCTTGGGTCACTTAAGGTAAATCTATCACGAGTCTATCACGAAATGTTTTAATCATAGATTTTTTATTATAGCACCAGAAGCTATACAAGGGGAAAGGGACAGATGTGAGCAAGAAAAAACAATATGGATTAGATGTACACAACAAAAAAGAAAGAAAAAAAAAAAAAAAAAAAAAAAAAAAAAAAAAAAAAACCTAAGTGGAGGATTCATGCACTGGTTTCATCCTTCATTGCTGAGCTGAGCGTACTCTTGTCTGTCGGCTAAAACATGACCAGAACTACACCTACGTCAGCTGACCAGCCCAATCCTAGTTGAAGTGCCTCATTTCTGCTGATCTGGGATCAGAACCTGTCTACTGACCATTAAGGAAATGTTATGGACATAAAGTGCCCTGTGTCCATTCCCACCAGTCTAACTCTGGAAAGGTTTGGAGCTGGAATATCTTCACGGAGCATGGGATTTTGTCAGGAAAATGGAGAACCTAAAGTAACGTATTCTGGGGATCACAGTAACCCCTATAAACACCTTGCTGCTCCAGTGTCACACTGGACACTTACTTTCATCTACACAGATATCTAACACTGAAATAGCCCTATTTAAGGGAACACTAGGTACGATCAATTTTGTTGTTCTTGGGGCGTATTTCATTTTAGTGTAATTTATTTTTACAGCACTGTATTGAAATCAAGATGGAGGGCAGTGGATTCCTTCCCACCTCCAAAAGTTACACATTAAAGTTTATGCAGTGCCAAGTTGAGAGTAGCATCAACAGAGACTCTGAAGTGAAGCATCACAATGTTATTGAAGCTGTAATTGTAGGGTAAAAATATTAGTGTTCCTCTAAAGCAACACTAGGTAAGATTTGATATTTTTACTCCTGAGCCCCACCTCCCCTACATTTGCAGAGTGTAAATAACTTACAGCACTGTCCTGAAATCAAGGGTGAGGGGGGAGGTGTTTTTCTGCCCACCTCCAGATATTACATAGTGCAGTTTAGCAGCAGGGACAATAAAAAGAGCAATCACAGAGACTCAGTTCTCCTATTACAAGTCACTGGAGAATCACAATGATTTGTAGCTGTAATTTAAAGTTAAAACACTACCTGGTGTTGCTTTAAAAATATATTTTCACTGTGGACCCTTTTCAGATTGAAGAGATCACAGCTTTGTTAGAAGCACAGAGCAGTGCTATTCTTTAACAAGAATAACAAGAACTGGTCCAAGATCAGCACAAAATACAACAGCACCACCACCATCCTGACAGAATGGTGTTCGTCCAGTACTTGCTGGCCAGCGCGGTGGAGGACCAAAGCAAGGGTTCCCAGCTCCAGACCAAAAGCAGTAAAAGGTTTCTTGACCACAGTTCGACAAACGTTGGCCATTAGTCTGTTCTATATTTCATTGTTTTTCAGTTAATAAAAAAAAGAGAATTAAATACTCCTCTTTACATATACACACAGTTGTGCCGTGATAGCATTTGCACTTACAAACATATAAAAATACTCGTTAACTAGTCCGATAGGAAAATAATGTATAAAAGTATATAGTAAAAACATTTAATCATGTCCATTCGAAGGATCACTTCCATCTTTTTTATCATATATTACACGATGATAAAACACAAAGCATTTTGTATCCCTCATACAGAAATACACACATGGAGAAAATAAAAAAAAAAAACTTAAAGGAAGATCAAAAAGACAAAAAACAGACATGGCACATTAGTGATATGAACCCTTGGGATATGAAAAGAGAAGGCGGGAAAAAAACTAAACAGAAACAATGGTCACCTATCAGATGATGTAGCAAGTGAAAAATATTAGAGTGTGAACTTCCAGACGTGTCATGCTCTTCTCAGTGCCTTCTCAGTCCCATTCTGAAGGAATCCAAAGTCCACCTCAGAAAATGCCTTCCATGTGTAATCAAAGTGAATGAAAAGATGACTTGATCTGTGAATACTAATGGTGTGATGTTCCCCTTGAAACCATTTCCTAGCAGACCAAAGAAACATAACAAAAGAAATATACACTTACGACCAAAGGAAACAGCAATCGCAGAACAGAATACTGTTACTGTCAGTGTAAAAACATCCATCCAAAAGTAAGACCAGAAAACAAAACAAAACAAACAAAACAAAACAGTGGAGGTGTTTCAGACAGTGTCTCTGGGTTTTACATGGTCAGGGTGCAGGATGGTGATGCTCCTCGAGGAGGAACCTGGTTCAGGTCTTTAGGAGGAACCTGAAGGTTTGTTTTGTGCACTGTTGTTGAAGCAGGAACGTGGGGAAAATGCGGTGAGAACACGATGTAAAGGGGAACCTGAGAGTGAGATCAGTCTGTAGCTGAGAGTCAAAGACACTTGGAACGATCCGCCATCGACAGAGTGTAAATACGTCAGAGGATTTCACAAACCAGACAAAGAAATCAAACCAGAAACGTTCACAAAGAGTGCTATAAACCCAAACAGCACGGGTTTGGAGATCAGTCTGGGTGCCGACAAAAAGGGGAACAGATGGCAGAAGGTTAAGGGCTATGACTATGTACATGACACACTCAAAAACACATTTCTTTTTAATGCAGGTCATCCGAGCTCAGCAACCGAGTTACGGCATTCTAAAGGCATTTTGCAAACTCAAAACACAGATTTTTTTTTTTTAGTTTATGTACAGTAGTTTGATTTGAACAAAGAGAGAGAGGGAGGAAGTGAGTGAGAGAAAGAGACAGAGAGAGCGAGAGAGAAATGTGGCACAACACGCACAAAGCTTCAGAAGATAATCTCTGGAGAGAAAATTAATTGAAAAAATAAAATAAAATAAAATAATGGAACTAAAAGCCTTTATCAACATACTCCTGTTGGTTTAGTCATTTCTTCAGATCAAAGTAATGTCACTATAAGGCTACAAAATAAAAATACTTCAGATCCTTCAAAAATCCTGCAAAAAATAATAATAATAATAATAACAATAACAATAATAAGCACACCTTCAAAAAGCGATGTTTAGTGTTGGAACACGATTACCATACTCTATCTGCGTTTAAGGTCATGATGTCAGTACACTATCTGAAGGTAGAATGGCAAGTTTCACGTCTTGTTTTGTTGTTCTTCCCATTTGGTTCTTCTAGTAGTGAAGTCCCAGAGGTCCAAACGACCCCTGATAAGGCTATGAGAGGGACTGCTGTTCATTTTTCCTTCTTTTTTTTCTCCTTGTTTTCTTATTTTTTTTATTTTTTCTTTTTTTTTTCTTTTGAAGACATGCATGTGTAGAAAGGCAGCGATTCATCCACACAGGATGTGATGTCAGAAGGCAGGGTGGAGGGGGCGGGGACTGGTGACAGCAGCTGGGTGAGTGGCAGCAGTGAAAGGCCAATCAGACGATGATGCAGTGGCAGCCGCTTTTATCCTTCTCTTTGCGAGTGGGCTCTGGCGAAGGCGGGCACTCCTGCTCCTGGAACTTCCTGGAAAAACAGCAGGTTTTATAGATATTTAAAAGCAGTTTGCTTATATTATTACTTTGATATTATTTTAAGCCAAATTTAAAGCCACTGTCCAGTTGTTTTTAAATTAAATATTAGGTGTACAAACACATTTGAAAATATAATAGTGATTTAAAATTCAAACCTGCACCACGAACCTGAAAGCGGCAAAGAAGATGATTAATAAATAAAATAAATAAATCGATTGTGATGATGATGAGGGTGGCATGGTGGTGCAGCAGGTAGTGTCGCAGTCACACAGCTCCAGGGACCTGGAGGTTGTGGGTTCAATTCCCGCTCAGGGTGACTGACTGTGAGGAGTTGGTGTGTTCTCCCCGTGTCCGCATGGGTTTCCTCCAGGTGCTCCGATTTCCTCCCACAGTCCAAAAACACACATTGGTAGGTGGATTGGCGACTCAATAAAAAAAAAGTGTCCGAATGTGTGTGTGTGTGTGTGTGTGTGTCTGTGTTGCCCTGTGAAGGACTGGCGCCCCCTCCAGGGTGTATTCCCGCCTTGCGCCCAATGATTCCAGGTAGACTCTGGACCCCCCGCGACCCTGAACTGGATAAGCGCAATTCATTACAGATAATGAATGAATGAATGATGATGATGATGGCATTCCCCTGCTCTGTTGTCATTTTATGTTAACGGTTGTGTAGTATTTAAAATAACAACTGTCACTTTATTCAACAAATATAATCTAAAAAATTAAGTATTAATGATCGCTAACGTCATATATAACGTAATATTTAAACAAAATTACCATCTTAAAATCATCTAAGCCCTGTGAAGGACTGGTGCCCCCTCCAGGGTGTATTCCTGCCTTGCGCCCAATGATTCCAGGTAGACTCTGGACCCCCCGCGACCCTGAACTGGATAAGCGCAATTCATTACAGATAATGAATGAATGAATGATGATGATGATGGCATTCCCCTGCTCTGTTGTCATTTTATGTTAACGGTTGTGTAGTATTTAAAATAACAACTGTCACTTTATTCAACAAATATAATCTAAAAAATTAAGTATTAATGATCGCTAACGTCATATATAACGTAATATTTAAACAAAATTACCATCTTAAAATCATCTAAGCCCTGTGAAGGACTGGTGCCCCCTCCAGGGTGTATTCCTGCCTTGCACCCAATGATTCCAGGTAGACTCTGGACCCACCGCGACCCTGAACTGGATAAGTGCTTTCAGATAATGAATGAATGAATGAATGAATGAAAAATCATCTAAAACAAAACTCGCACAAATACGTTTGTTTAAAATATTATCAAGAACCAAAGAAATTTGATGCACATGCATTTGCGGCTCTTTTTCCTCTCAGTGGAGCTCATAACAAATGCAGTGACTAATAAATTCTTCTCGCTTGGTTTTTTCAAACAAATGAATTTTTTTTGTGAATAAAATGACAGTTATGTCTTAAATAATTGTGTTATACATAACACTTACCAGAAAATGACAAAAAATATTTAATTTTTGAATTACAGTTATACATTAGACACACGCACACAAAATGCTTTAAAATGTATTTGTACAACTATTAAAATGTACATTAATCTGGAATAAGCAATTACCAATGATGTATTCAGTATATTTTTATATACCCAGTTTAATAGGGTTTCAAAGATCCACAATAAAAGCTGGCTAGTCTTGCTGCCACATTCTAGAACGAGAGAAATAATCTGCTTCTTGCAATTTTGTGTGTGTCTGTGTACTTATAACAGGTTTGTTTCCCTCTCACTACGAGGATCAAAATCTATTTACACACTCACATTGTGGGACTCATCCTCCTCGTGGGGAATACAAGCTGCACCCCGCAACAAAAATGGTTAAATTTTAAGGGGAGCATTTTTTAAATTTAGGGTAAGATTTAGACAAGTTAAGTACAGTTAAGTTAAAGGTAAGTGTCCATGAAATGACTATAAATCTATGCCCCTACACTGCATAACCTGTGCGAGGGTGTTACTAGTGAAAAATGGAGGGGAGAGGGAAAGAGAAGATATAAGTACATCCACAGTGGAGACACGTTTACAGCTGGAAGTGCATCACCCACTCCTAACAGGGAAAATCCTCCCTACTGTAGTGGTCCTGAGCATTGAGAGCAGGGAGAAAGGGGGCTGAGGAAAGTATGCACAGCAACAAAAGGATCCCAGTCTGTAATTGGAGAACTACAAAGTGCCTCTGTACTGTCAAGCCTTGATTTTGTGCAGAGGAACATGTCATGTATGACTGTAAACTGCAGAGACAGAAATCTCTGGTGCTTACAGAAGTCACCATCACACATCTGTGTGAATGTTTCAAGGCCCATTTCCTCTGAACTCACCTAATGACTCTCACTAGTTCATGAAAAGCTTGGTCTACATTCATACGGATCTTGGCGGATGCCTCCATGTACGTGACTTTGAGCTGCCGAGCCAGCTGCTGACCCTCCTCCTGAGTCACCTGAGACACACACACACACACACACACACACACACACACAGAGTAACAAATTTGAGTGTATATTTTTCCACAGGGTTAAACATTAGTGCACTAGAATGCAGCAAAAAGCAATACACAACACAACAATGTCTGACACCGTTTACATATAACACATATATATATGTGGATTAGTGACACCACCTACTGGCTCTCCAGAGAAATGTCCTTTGTTACGAAACCTGATTCTGTTGTACCCCCTGTTCTGTAGACTTCAGAGATCTGATCCAGGTGGGTATAGAAGTGTGTAATACCACTGCCCTCTAATGG
Source organism: Hoplias malabaricus (assembly GCF_029633855.1). Lineage (NCBI taxonomy): Eukaryota > Metazoa > Chordata > Actinopteri > Characiformes > Erythrinidae > Hoplias > Hoplias malabaricus. The sequence goes on along the minus strand of NC_089815.1, from coordinate 10,318,333 downwards.
TCCGAATGATCAGAATTCCACTTCCATTTGCAGACAAGAATATCATCCCAACTAAGGCATGAACCAATTGAGAATATTATGAAACAGAATGAACTGCATGACCAACCCTTTTTAAAATTTCACTTTAAAAGAGTCCTGTAATTCACAGCAATGGTAAGAAACAAACCCCACCCCCTCCCCTTCTCCCACGAGACCCTCTCATAGCAGCCTGCTGTAGCAGCATGAAATCCTCCACTGAGAAAGGCTAAGAATAGCGATTCACTATGCAGCAGTGCTGCCCATAAGAACGTCAGAACTAAACCTTATGGCCATTTTAAAGTGTGTGTGTGTATATATATATATATATATATATATATATATATATATATATATATATATATATATATATATATATATATATATATATATTTTAGCCATAATCTGCAAACAACTGCTCTTTATGCTGTCACTTTTGTTTGAATATTCACTGAGTAGGAATCAGACCTTTATATGTGTGACTTTGCTGTTTAGAAGAGGACCACCCTCGCGACTACATCTAGGCAGGGTTCATAATCCTGACACTAGGCTTAAACACTCAAGTCTAAAATAAGAAACATTTACACGGGGGGCTCACTGGCAGAGATCAATTTAAACAGGGCTTTCCTTCAGAGCGCTCAATAAAGCCAATCAAGACAGAGAGAGAGCGAGCCTGAGATGGGCTCAATCAATGCAATTAACTCCCTATAATCCTCTACGGCTCTCCTCTAGGTGGCAGCATGACATCAGCAGAGTGTGAGGAGTGTCTACAGACTGCACCCAGTGACCCTCAGATCTCTCTCATTCTGTCTGCGTGCTACTGAAAATACTCACATACATAATACATACAGCACATGGAGATAAGCGAGAGTATGAGTATAGACAGGGGGAGGAGAAGACATTCTTAACTTCTAATAGAAATAGAATAGAATGGGCTTTTTATTCTAATAATTCAGGCCCAATGTGAAGGGTAATTTGAGCTGGACTGCAAATAGTTCTCGTATTTTCTGAGCTGCTGACTGAAAAAAGGTGTGTCTCTGTGGTCTCCCCCAGAACAACGGTTCACTTGAACCACACATTTTCTAGCTGTAAACACCCCATTCATTTGAAATGTTTAAAGCACCCAAGCTCATTGTGTATCGCTCCTGCAAACACCCACACAAGATACAGACTGAAGCTGGGAAAGAATGAGCTATAAATCACATCTGAAATGTTTCATTTAAAACACATCTCAAAACAGACACTGCCTTAAATCTGACTGTTTACAGTGAAACTGATTCTGCAATGTGAAACTGATTCTTGAAAGCAGGTGGGTGACCTTAACACGGGTTAGGGGTCGCAAAACAATTAAATAAATAAATTAAATTGTGGCTAGAAAACCAAAGCCCAGCTGACAGGTGCCTGAGTAAACATGATGGACTTCAGCACTATCATGTCTAAAATACATTTTGGACTGCAGAGTGAACAGACGGGTTCCACAACAATTACATTATGGGGCGGCATGGTGGCGCTGCAGGTAGTAGTGTTGCTGTCACACAGCTCCAGGGACCTGGAGGTTGTGGCTTTGAGCCCCACTCTGTCTGACTGTGAAGACTTTTGTATGTTCTCCCTGTATCTGTGAGGGGTTCCTCCAGGGGTTCGGGTTCCCTCCCACAGTCAAAAACACACGTTGGTAGGTGGATTGGCAACTCAAAATGTCCATAGGTGTGAGTGAATGTGTAGGCTCTGGACCCACCCTGGCCTGAATAAGCGCTTACAGACAATGAATGAATGAATGAATGAATGAATGAATGAATTATCGTACAATGTATGGACATTTCCTCAATAATTTCTGCTGACGTCAATATCACCCAATATTGTGTTTACAATATTGTGCTTATTAGTATTTTAGCCACGCTCTCTGTCCTGATCCCTGTTCTTTTTTATGGTTTAAAAACAGTGGTTTTATTATATATGTGTTTTATTTTTTATTTAGGATATTTAAACATTTTTTATATTCCAATTCCAATGTCTGAATAAATGTAACTATTTGTAATAGCATAATGCTAGCAGTATTGTGCTATTATGTTAATATTACATCAGTAGCATATAAATGGTCTTAAAATGACAATAATATTGTTTATTGCAATTCTTTCTGCAACAAAATATTGACCAGAGGAAAATGGCCATCTTGACAGATCTATTCCTGGCATTTGGGTGATTTCTGTTTATTTGCGCCAAATAAAAGTGCCACAAGATGTCTGTTTCTTTAGTTTAGCTCTGAAGCTTAGAGGCTAATGTAGCAATTCTGACATTTTCTTTAGCAAAGAACAACAGACCTTAAGGATTTCATTAAGGGAACTGCCCAAAAACCTTCAAGTGTTTAATTTAGAATGTTTTCCTTTGCGTAAATTATTTTGAGGGAAATAACACTTAAGTCAATATTTAATGGATACTATAAAGGTTTCACTTCTTTATGGTTAATACAAAAAAAATAACAAACAGTATTTATGATCATTATTATATGCAAACATGCAACAACAGATGAAAAACCTAAATGCTTTGTAGACCACGAATTAATCTGTTTACACTCCATAGAGTGGGTCGCCATGTTTAACAAAAAAAATGACTGCTGTTTTAAAATAATATAAAGATAAATTAGAAATAATATAAGGATGTGCTAATTCATTTTCATCAAAAAAGCCAACAAAGCATCATTTGAGACTTGGTATCCCACCTTTTGTACACAACTGAAAGCTGAAGTGGGCTCACCTGTCTCTGGAGCTCTAGATCAGCCTTGTTGCCCACCAGGATCATGGGAAACTCATCCCGGTCCTTCACCCTCAGGATCTGTCTTTGGAATTTGTAGATTTCTTCGAAGCTGTAGGAGATAGGATGAAGATGTCATCATTGCATAAAACTCAAAAGAATGTATAAGTAGTATACACACCCATACACACACACACACAATAGAAGGGGATAGGCAGATGTGTTTCCGGCAGTGTTTGGGAGTTCCCCGTCCCCACTGAACCCCAGAGGAATGCAGCATGTGACCACATGAATAAAGCCCATTCCTCCAGCTGCAGTCCGTCTCTCTCTATCTCTCTCAGCCCACAAGTACTATCCAGCACCCAAGATAGCAAGGGGTCACATAGTTCTCATAATGTTACAACTTTGCTGAAACAAATATAGACTAGTTAACCAGTATATTGTTGGTGTTGGAACAAACACTCAGGAGATGGAAAAAACATCCTTCACTTGTAATGGATGCCAGTGTTCCAAGTAAATCTGGAGTGCTCCTATCCAGTGGTTATCCATCCATCATGAAATTTTATCACAATGCAAAGGGTAAACTGAGATATTAAATCACAAAAAAAGTTAAAAAAAAATATAACTTGAAATATAAATATATAAATATATATTATAAATTATATATAAATATAAATATTGGTTTTAAGCACATTATTCAGGGCTTGTTTTACTTACAACAACACAACCAACCTGGAGTACTACACATCAGTGATGGTCTACATCAGCACATACTGTCTCCAGGTACATCATCACACACCACAACCAGAAGCTTTGCCTGACTGCAGAGGTGCAGGCCTTGTGAGGTGCAGCCTTCAAGTCAGGTTTTAAGGTGAATTTCTTTTAGGAAAACAGCAAGGGACAGCCTGTTCTAAACTACCAGCAGCAGAGTGTGCCTATACGCAGGTCAAATTCAGAACACTGCTCTTACACGACACTAGTGACAGGGCATGCAGGGCTTCAGAAATGACAAGCCATCACCACCTGGCTGAGAGTGATGTCTCTCCCTCCAGAGGCATTATACGCCTTCTCCACACAGAACGACATGACGGCAAAGATCATCACCCCTCCAGCAGCTCCAGAGCCAAAAATAAATAAATAAATAAAACAGAAGCGAGTGTTTCCTGCAGAGCGAAGAAAGCTCATCTACCCCCTTCCATTCTCACCATGTTCTAAAGTGCACTGCAGAACTCTGTTCTCTGTTCCTCCTGCTGTAACTGTAACTACCCAAGTTCATGCATGTCATACGCTAACTGCTGACAGCTTACATGCCAGAGTATGTATATTTGGCCACACGTACACTCTTAAAAATAAACTTGGAAACACTTTTGGTTCCATAAAGAACCTTGTTTAAGAGCTGTGTCGATGTGAAGCACCTTTTAAAGTAAAACAAAACATTCCTTTAACAAAGGTACTTTATCCATTTAAAAGTTATTAGCAAAATTGGTTCTTTATGGAATCAAAATATGATTCTTCTATGGCATCACTCAAAGAGCTCTTTGGAGCACCTGTCTGTTCTGTCCTGCCTGTGTATTGTGTCTAGTCCCTTGCATTTATATTTATTGTACTCTTTTTCTGTTCTTGAGTTTGTAGTGTCGTGTCGTTTTACACTGAACAAAGGTCATGGCAAAACAGTCCTGCTTCAGTGTCCTTGTGCATTGTTGATTCAACAGTAATGCCTCGGGCTGACCTGAGTCTTGACTCGAAGAGATTGTGATTTTGATCTTTGGCGATTTTGATACATAACCTTCCATAACTTGGAGTCTAAAAACTATTTTCACATATGAACTCCAGAGAAACTATGAAGTATCAGGTCTGGAGATTTTGCAAAGTGGTTCTTTCGACCTGTTCTATTTACACATGCCACACCAGGACTTTACCCTGAATTTTTACTAGGGGGCAAGGAGGATAAAGCCCGGGATAAGCGTTCCATGTGTCTGCATTCACACATCCAGCTCCTCTGGGTAAGCTCAGGAAAAAGTCTGGATTACCGTGCATGTGTGAAAGGGGCTTAAGAGTGCACAACTGACTTGCTTTTTTACTGAGTAATACGGATGGCCCTCCATCTCCATCCAACACTCAACATGATGCTAATGAATTCAGACACAGAATACATAACAGAACTGGGCAATTAGTGTGCTCCTCCAAGTGTGCTGAGCTACTATGATGCTGTGCTAGTGGCAGAAACACTATCTTATGCAGGATGTTGAAATAGAGATTTGGGTTATTAATAGTGGGTATTGTTACTGTCCAATGAAGAACATACATCTACAAAATAGCAGCTTTACCGGAGAAGAAAAATACCTTAACTTTCAAGGTGCTCCGGTATCCTCCCACGGTCCAAAAACAAACATTGGTAGGTGGATTGCTGACTGTGTCCTTGTGTCCTTAGGTGTTGAATGTTTGAGTGAAGGTGTGAGTGTGTGTCACCCTACGAAAAACTGTCGCCCCCTTCCAAGGTGTGTTCCCACCTTGCACCTAGTGATTATGGGTAGGCTCCGGACCCATCGCGACCCTGAACTGGATAAACGGTTACAGACTATGAATGAATGAATGAACAAACTTTCAAGGGAAGTCACTGTATAAAGTCATTTTGAAGCAATTCTATTGGTCCATTCATCAGGAAATTATTACCCAATGTGAAGGACAGCTGCTGTGTTTAAATAATATTGTAAACTAAAAATTGACAAAAACAGAGATACAGGTTTTTCATTGGAGAGTGATGTGTGAAAATAACACAGTGAGTTCTATGGTGGATTGTTCAAACTAAACAAAAACACACAACATTTCCAAACAAAGTGGAGACCTGATTTGAATTAGTGGCGGCATGAAAAGTAAAATGTGACCAGAGGAAGTGGGCCTCTGTTTAGAGGCATTAAGCTCTAAAAATGTGGCCTCTTAACACTTCTAACCTGGCCAGTATTTCCAGAATCATACGTTTCACATCAAACACATCTCTTTGCATGAGATGATTTTTTGCAAATTTAGTGGAATTCCCCTTTAACTTACATTAAATGTGTTTTTCCCCACCTCAAAACGTTCTCTCTTGAAAGGTGCCAAGATTTGCTTTGAAAGCAACAGAATTGGGATGTATGTGTTTCTAGAATTTTCTTATTGATATCAAAGTTTGAAAGTGTGCAATTTTCAAATTACACTGCTAATTTTATTATATACTACACTATTATTATTGTGGGGTTTTTTACTTACCAATCATTTAGCACTATAAATATTTGAAAAACCTAATAAAAATGTTAAGTAAACAAATACACGTGAAAGGATTTAACTTGCACGTATATTTTTATATGCAACAATTTTCATTAAGAGAACATTATTCAGCATATTTCTATATAATATTCTGCTTATGTCATGTCATTTTATTTGGTTAAAGTATTTTAATTCATTGGCAGATAATTTGACTTATCTGAAATAATGCTAGAAACAAGCAAAGCAATCTGGCACTGAAATAATACACATAAACCACATAAAACCACTTAAACTAGCAATATTCTCTAGAAATAATAATTTTATAGATTTATAGATATTTTTATATAGATATATTGATTAGGTTTTGGATCTTTTCAATAAACAGCTAAATAGCATTTTTGCAGTGAAATGTACAACTGTGGATTTGATGGCACTTTTCCTCAAGTCCCTGCTGATTCCAGTGCTGACAGTTGGAAGGGAGAGGCGAGGTTTAAAATGTCACTCTCCAGGACGTGCCACCATGAGCAAGTCTCAGGCGGTGTGCTGAGAGAAGGGTAATGTAAACGGAGGAAGGAAAGACTGTTTACAGCATAAACACCGGCTAGAAAGGACCCAGGGGGGTGGGGGTGGATGGGCACACACACACACACACACACACACACACACCAAAGGGTGCTCAAAAGCATACATCACACACAAACTGAAATTCGCACAGTAAAAGATAGTATTCTAATAATATTTTAAGATTACTCAAACTATTTTAGATAGTTTAAAATATAATGTTGGGTATTATTAACACGCCAAATTCTGTCAAAGGATTAAGAGACTTCCTGTACATATAAATCACTGAAAACAAGTACAACTGTCTAAGAATCGTTTGAATAACCGTGCTTGCACAATGAGAAATAAAAGATTTAAAGATTAGATTAAGAAATGTTCACTTCAAATCTTGTCTTAGCGTAAGATGAGTGGGAGGTAGACGTAAAACCTGGAAACCAACTAATAATTAAACAGTTTTTGTGTGCGAGACAACAGCCTCGCACGACTTGGGTAAACAAGTCAAACTGAAAGTCACAAGAACCCTACTAATAAGAGGGGGAGGGGAGTGAGAGAGAACGAAAGTGAGAGTGAGAAAAAAAGGGAGAAAATTTGAGCAAATAAAAAAGAGAGAGAGAGAGAATGATAAAAAACGAGAGAGAGAGGAGGAGTTTTGCTCACCTTCCCCGGTCTGTGACAGAGAAGACGAGTAGGAAGCCCTCCCCAGTTCTCATGTATTGTTCTCTCATAGCACCGAATTCTTCCTGGCCAGCCGTGTCCAGAACTGACAGAGACAGAGAGAAAGAGAAAAACACTAGAGATTTAACTTCTGCTTTTGCTGTAGGCTAACTATAGTAAACCGTATCTATGCTTCAGTTGAACACGTGAAAAAAAGTGGGTACATCAGAGGTACATTATTGTTCATAAAGGAACACCATAAATGTATCTTTAAAAAGGTACAACAGTGGTTTTAAAGTCCAGTTTTGTTCTCTAAAGGTACATTACATTCTCTTCTTCAGAAGGAGAGGTGAATATTTGTAAGATTTAATTATAGAACATAAGGTGTATGAATTTAACACAATTTAAACACCAAAATTCTAGAAAATGGTACAGTTCCATTCCGTAAGTACTCAGGGGTGCTGAAATGTACCCTTGGAGGGTTCCACCACAGTAACAAAAAAAAGGTACCACCACAGTGACGATTTTTCTGACAGCGTATGAACAAGAATTGAAAACTATTGAAAACATAGTATTTGTGTTTTATGAGAATGAGTGTGGAGCATTCTAAATCCACACTTAAGCAAAAGCAGTGTTACTTTGTTAAAATGATGACTGAAGAGTATTTTAGAGTTGCAGTGAAAAACACTTAAAGCATGAGTAAAGTCAAGAACCACAGTGGAACTTTCAGCATCTAACGGCAGAGGAACTGACGGCTCTGTTCTTCACTTTTTGATCTGCTCTTTGTACAAAACAAAATGATAAAGTGCAAATGTTCGGTGGTGTGAACCAAACTGAAAACAAAATGAAATTAAATACAAAAAAAGGAATTAATAGTTAATATAAACAGATAAATGGATCTGAAAGAAAAGGTAGAATCCTTTGCTAAACAAAAACTAAACACATATGTAGGTGAAATTGAAAATGATCAGGAAATATCAAATCTTTCAAAATTTTACTTATGTATCGTACTCAGTTGCATAGGTTTTAGGTTACAACCTAAAACCTATATCTCCCTATCAATCCTTCATCAAATTTAAAGCAGAGGATGCTCATGGAGCCAAGCCTGTGTTCTATGTGCTGGACCCACTGCAACAAATATATTCTCATTATTTTAACATGAAAACACTCAAAATCTATCTTATATTCACTGCCTTTTATATATGGATTAAGGTGAGATGTTGACTGATGCATTTTTTTCACTAAATCTCAAACTGTGTTGCATAAAAAAAAAAATGTACGTAAGTTTTTCTGTTAAAAAGCAATTATTTTCTTCACTTTATCAAACAACAATAACACTGGAAATGTCTGGCCTTGAGGCATCAGAGGTCCTGTAGTAAACCTATTTAAACATGGCCATCCCAAGGTAGGGCACCAATGCATTGGTGCAAACTGGTGCATTCAGGGCCCATAAAGCATTCTGATCCTTCTCTTTACAAAAACAAACTAATTTAATATATTCATTTTTCATTTCATGGTTGTAAAAATGATTTATTAGTCTTTTATGTGAAAAATCATACTCAATTAAATACGGAATATTCCTTAAGCATTGCATAAAATGTCTAAACTGTCATTTCCCACAGGATGAGTTCACAAGAAAACTTTTAATGCAAAACATTTGTGGGATTTTGTGCAATTCCCTTAATTAATTCCCTTAGGGTTTGTGTGTAAGGGAAAAAATATAAGGTGTTTCATGCAACAAGATGATTAATCTCAGCTAAACTAGAATGTAACAGAACTGTTACATTAGCCTAATAACAGAGCAAAACATCAAACATTTCTTGGCAGTTTACCACATGTGAAATAAAAGGGGAAAAAAATTAAATGAAATCTTACAAATACTCACTTCTTCTGGAAAAGAAAATGTAATTTACCTTTAGGGAACACAACAGGACTTTAAAACCACTGCTGTACATTTAAAAGGTACATTAACACTGTTTATGCCTTTAGTGAGTGTATAAAAATGAGTGTACTATAAGAATCTGTTCCCTCATGTAAACAGATCACATAATTCATAATAACATCCATCCCCATACATTTCTAAATCCTCTCCATTACAACAATTACAAAAAAGATAAAAGTTATTTAATTAATGAATTAAAAATGTAGGTTGAAATGATCTGATGTAATCCCACAGATGTGTTTCAAACATGCAGATCAGATCAGACTCACTGTCCAGCCGCGCAGGCCTTTCGTCAATCACACACTGCTTGGTGTATGAGTCTTCAATGGTGGGGTCATAATCCGTGACGAAGTATGACTAGAGAATGAGAAAACACAATTGTTAAAAGGGATGAGTCACAGAAACGGTTCAGTACATGGCAAAAATACATCTAATATTTCTGATTTTGAGATCACTGAAATAATATTACAAAATTATTACTTTTTTCCAAAACATTTTAATTTGGTTTACGTAAACATTAAGAACATTTTTATTTAGATATTCACAAGCATATTTCTTCATTTGACAATAATGTGATACCATTTTACTTTTCAAAAATAATATGTTGTGAAAGAATGTCCTTAAAATTTCCTTCACTAATTTTACAGCCAGTAATTGATCACAAAAATGAATGCCAGAAAACTAATGTGTCTAACAGGTTGAACAATCCGCACTTGGCTGACCTCAGTTTAGGAGATAACTTGAACCTGTTCTATCAAATTTGGAAACAAAAACTCTGATAAATGTGAGGCTATTTGATGGACTAGCACCCTGTAAGAACAAAACAAAACAAAAAACAAAAAAAAAAAAAAAAAAAAGCAATCGCAGCCAGTGGTTTGTATAGTGGGTAACCTCACTGGCTTCCACACAGCAGACTATTTCTCAGCTTGGGCAAGTACACCACATTTCACCAAGCGTTCTTGGGCAAAACACCATATGCTATGTTCGCCTACATCTTTAACTTGATTCAAAATTGTAAGATTATCTGAGTAAGGGCATCTGCCAAATGCCATAAAATAATATTTAAACAACTAGTTCATATCTTTTCTTGGATATGACAGGGAGTGACTTGAATTGTGGGCCCAAACACAAATCCGGTTGTTTCTGTCACTCTGTGACCTCTGCATCACTAGGCTTACGTTAATAACAGAGTCAACAGATGGCCTATTTTAATCTTTGCTCTTTTAAAAGAAACCAAAGTGGATGCAAGCTCTCGTGTTTACGCTGCAAACAGTGTGTTCATGTTAACAGATTAGCAACAAAGATCACCTGTGGCCAACCCATCTACTATAAATGCTTTGTCATCTGTGCTTCTGGGAAGAAAAAAAAAATTCTGACAATTCAAACACAAGTGGGACACTTCTAGGGGATTAGCACATATTTTTTTTTTTAAATTTCCCACACATTTTTGTAGGCTTCTCTCCCCTAGGGACAGGTAGCTAATGTAGCAATAGGTTAACTCTATGTATAAAGCAAATTCCTATGTCTAAAGGACATACACAAGTGCACAGACACCTACCTATTTACAAACCCAAACTGACACTGGTGCTACAAATGGGGTCATCAGGGTTTCTGTATTTTAGCTGAAACATTTTACTTATATATAAATATATATATATATATATATATATATTTCAAAATTTCAGTCTGTATGATATAATACTGATATTTATAAACAACATAAAAGCCACTGAAAAACTGCCAAGAACAAAGAGGAAACAATATTATTATTTTTAAAGTAACTTTAAAATTGAGGGCAGGGAACTGGGTAGAATTCTGTAATGGACGACAGTCAGTCAGTGACAGATACTGTAAATAACGTATACTGAAATATTGATAATATAATTGTTATTGAAACTTCTAAATAAACTGAAATTAGATTTTTGTCTTTGCTTTTATTTTGTCCTTAACATTCCCACTATTTCCTGCATTTCCTTGTGTCCATGGCTCACTTGTTAGATATGCCACAAGATGACTAACATTTGAAAACAACTAGCACATACTTTATGAGACATGTGAAACTAGCCTACTTCTTACACAATGAGCGATTTGCTATACGTTTGCGCATGCATACAAATGTAACCTCCGGTCCTTAACAAGAACACATGTCCAACAGCTCAGGTCTCTGTCTGTAACAGAGAAACATGCTGCATCTAAGAACAGATGCTCATTTAAAAAAAGCTTGTCTCTGTCTCAGTAGCAGTGTAGAGAAAGCTGGTAGAAGGGTAGCCCTGCGTAATATTAGAAATAAAAAAAAAAATAAATAAAAAAAAAAAAAAGATGCATATTTGCAGTTAAAGTGGGTCCATGTTTACAAAAAGTCTCAGCAGGAAGTTTATTTCACATATTTCTGTGATTTTATTGGCTGTTGCAAAGCAGAAATCAGATTACTGCTGGACTCATGTAAACTCAAGACATTTCCCATTATCTGATTACCCAAGTGCATGTAAGCACGATCAGATTACTTACAAATCTGATTATGTGCAGTTACCAAATTATTAAGTGCATGTAAATGCAATCAGTGTCACTGGGGCTCAACAGGCTTGGAGGAGAACACTAACTGCCAGTTGTTTGATGTCTACATTGGCTTGCATTGTGCCATGAGAGGGTAAGGGCCACCCTACCACCAGGGGTGAGAATGTCTAGGTTTATTTTCTTTTATGTGAATTAAAACTGCTTCCTAAAAATACCAATTTCTAGCACCTTTTTCATTGAACCATGACTGGATATGTTAAATCAATAGAAGATAGTCATAAGCCCTATCTAGATGAGATTAGTTTTACCTGTAGACATGGGGTAAAATAATTTTACTGGAGTATATCAGTAGTTTTAATCCTGTCTGAATAGAAATGCTCATCAAAGTCATTTTCTTGGAGTGTGCGCTCCCATTTCAGGAAAGACTCCTAAGCCTAACTTTAAACTACTGTAAAAAGAGGAATTAAAATAACCTCGGGTCATATTAACCCAGTTCAAAATCACAGGTGGGGGAACATTCCATCACATCATGAGGAAAGCGAGTTTCACGTGGGAGGCATGGAGTGATTAAATATGCACTTCAAGTACGAGGGTAAGCGCAGACATTTAACAACACGCTCAAACTGGTGAGAAATTTCGGGTCATTTTCGGTAAGTTTTGGGCACAATAGCAGCCTCCATACATTTTACGAACGTGTCCTACTCTAATTTAACATTAAATGGTTTATGATATCAGTTATAATAACTGTGTACAGAATTAGTACAGGTTTTAAAATCATCTCGCCTATTATCTATTTTGAAGGACTAGAAGATGCTATCATTGAGTGCTGGATATTTTTGGTGGGAGGGCTGTTCTCAGAACAGTAGTTCTAAACACTCTAGTAGCTCTGCTGTGTCTGATCCACTGTGTGACAGCAAAGCATAATCGAGTAGCCACTCCCATTTCTGTTATTTTCATCAAGATTTCTTATTCACCATAAAATGTTACTGACTTCCTGTGGTAAAATGACATTACCCCGGCTCCCCACAAAAAATTAATCCTATCTGAACAGGGCTATAGTTGTTGTTGGTTTTTTTTTTTTTGGCTTTGCTCTAAATTTGCCTTTACATTTCTTATGTTTTTAAAGAATTATGAGAGGTGGTTCTGACAGAGAAGTAACACTTCCCTAGTGTCAGTCTAAATGGATTAGTTTGTATTACTTGCGTAGCTTTCAGAATGAACAATGCACAATGTCTCGTCACATCAGAGCGGTCAAATTGAGAGAGGTGTGAATCTCGCAACATTTCCCTCCAACATGGTCTTTCTGTCTGGAAAACACTCTCATGCAGCTTCTCTGTATGCAGCACGTGTAAGCCCCTGTCACGTTCACTTGCCAGTGTTCAATAATTCATCAGCATTGCTGCATATGCAGTCTGTTCACTAGTGTAATTGTATTGTGAGAGAACCTACCTGCAGCTAACAATCTAGAAGAATATCACCTACTGTTATAATAACCACCACCGGGTTTTGTCTTCAATGTCAGGACATTAAAGCAATGCTAGGTAGTATTTACAGCTTCAAAGTCATAGTGAAGTTCCAGTGACTTGTAATTTGGAGAATACACCCTCTTAATTTCCTACTCCAGGCTCGGCACTGCAGAAACTGCACTATGGAAATTATGGAGGAGGGAGCGCAATTTCAGGACAAAGCTGTAAAAAGATCTCAGAAATAAATATAGCTGATCTTACCTAGTGTTGTTTTAAAACCAGGCATACACTGAGAGCCAGCTGAATTTCTGAATCTCTCTGAATTTTAGATCTGCTGACGTCTGACCTGCACTGAGAGGAAAAGCACTGAGAGGAGAGCGACACCCGCCAAATGAAACCAACATGTCTGAATTTTTGGTCACTTGTCTAGCAGCGTGAGCAGTCCTGTGAGCTGACTTCTAGAGAAGGAGCTGAAAATGTTTTGTATAGTGCACAATGTGGTTATATCACATCCCCAGTTCTCTCTGCCAAGTGAGAATTGGCAGAACGTTATAGTCTACATCTTCCCTGCCACCTGCAGGGCCATGTCTCCCCTCTCTTTTTGCCGGACTGCGTACAGGGCCGGCCTAGAAGAGGCATTTTCACTTACTGATTGACTCCTAATGCTGAAAGATTAGCTCATGCGTGAGATCATCTAGTATTTATTTTTAAATAAAATGAACAAGAAAGCCACTGATGCCGGTGAACAAAACTTCTGCCCTCTGTATTTTCCGTACAACACAATCACATAATAAAACCACATGTAAACAAAGACATTGATATGAAGCACCAAAGCTTCTCCAGACCTTCCAATGACAAGGGTATGTATTTTGGGTAATTCCTGTTTTGTTTTTTTTATTGCCAAAAACACCTCTGGGACAATGACAAAATGGCTAATGGCAATCCAACAAAACTAGGCTTTCCTAGTTTCTCGTTGCTCTTCAGTTCACAATTTTAGTTCACATGTTAGCAAAACTAAGCCCATTCTCAACAATTTTGATACACAGTCGGCATATTCTCCTGAATTGAGTGTTTGTACGTAGATAAAACTGCAGAGTTTTGAGCTTCAGTTCACTGGAAAAATTGTGTGCTGTGGTGTGCTAAACCAAGTGCCTTTTAGCTGGCCAGCTCTGCTTCTAAAGCAGTGTAGAACCATATTAGTTTATTTTCAAACTTCTCATCCTCGAAAACCAGTCACTGAAATTTGCTCTCCAAGAAACTGTTTTTTAATCAACACCCGTGTTGGTGTGCACTGTCGGGGTGTGCTGGGCTAAACTGCACAGCACAAACACTCAGAAATCCCTTCACCTGACTTTGTGCTCACAGATTTAAGGCTTTAAGGCTCGACTATGCACCCCCACACAGTCCCCATGGTAATACAATATACCACGAAATTCTGAGCAAAGCTCCAACTTAGCAACATCTTGGTTGCTCCATGGAATCTACTAGGACAGCATAGCAAGCACCAAGGAAATTCATAGCAGCACCTTAGCAACCATCTGGAAAAACTATGCAACCACCTGAAATACCATAGCAACCACGCTGAACTGTGTAACACATCATGTTGGTGAGTAACTGTGACAATTCCGTAAGATAACATGACTCATTCTTCAGGACAGGACGCCTCCTGGTGTCTGCACTATTTGCCTGTGGCCAGTTAAATCACTCACCCCCTCGGGATCAAATGCACTTAGCGAATCCTAAACAGTGATGCAGCAAATACATCAACAACTTTGGACACTGATCTTTAGCTATTTTCATAACACTGACTAGCTGCAATTACACATGTTCACTCCCAATATGGGCAACATGCTGTTTTAATCTTAAAAGGAGCTGTCAATTTTCTCCCACGAATATTATTCATGTTATGAAATGGCCATTTTACTGAAATCTAGTGGCTTAGATGTAAAAGATGTAGGCAATAAACTATTTGAAATCATGGTCAGCCCCATATGGAGGACATATTGGCTTAATCCTGGGCTACAAAACAGGGTTGTTCTTCACTTCCTGTTTTTGGAATTCAGAGAACAAAAAGTACAAATAAATTATAACAAATTTGATAATTCTTGCTCATTTAATGTCTTAGTTTAACAGGTTGTAGCTTGGAATTTACTTTAATAAGAAATGTACTACACCCATGAAGCTTGCAGCTTTGTGACGTAGCTTTTATTAAGGATAAATTCACATCATATTGTGGTGACTCTGAGAAAGACTCAAACACAGGGAAACAAACCAAAGGAAAAATGACATGCCATCTGTACACACCACCAGCCCAGTGGCTGCCAGTATTCCCCTCTCTTCGATTACTGTTTTTGTTGCCATTGACCAGTCATGTACTAATAATTAACTAGCAGCAGTGGGGGTCCATCCCTTTTGGCTGATTCCTGCTTGACGTACAATTCTCCAGAATGTCTCTCTCAAACACACACACACACATATGCACAGACGTGCACACACACAGAGTTCCGAGAAACAACTCTTTTGCACAGAGTGCAAACCACAACTCTCCCCTTTATGAATAGATCAGCTATTCACCCTGCTGCATTCAACTGTTGTTTATCTTCACCCTGAAATGGAGCTTCGTTACAAATGTGCCAAAGCCAGCCTCACTCCAAATCAATGCTCCGTCCTTTGCTCTCTTTTGAACGCTTTACTAAGTCACAGGGCGCTGTTTTGTGTTTTCTTCAGTTTGAGACACTTGGTTCATAAAGAAGCCCATAAAAGCTCTGTGTACCACATTGTACCAATTAATGAAAGCCTGACTTAACATGGTGTACATGCCCAATACTATTAAATATGATGTATAAATCATGTACACCCATATATGTACCAGACCTTGAGCCCAACATATTATTAACTAAGCACAAAAAGAATCTGGTCATTTCTTGATGGTATCTGGTGCTTAAAGAAAATAGAGGCAGCCTCACAGTTCACACATTGATAATATCTAGTGCTCACTCATTAATATATGTTGCTCATCAAATCATATCCGGCAATTACTTGATGTGTGTTGATACCGTGCTCATGAAATAGCGTCTGAGGATCTCGTAATAATACATGGTGAATTATTATAGGCGCAGTCTCTGAATTCAGAAAATAAATGGTGCTCACCACATAATATTCAATGCTGACTTAATAACATGCATAATTTAAAAACAAAAACACAAACGGCATGTCCAGAAATCTGTGCTTCCCTTAAACATTTATTGAATGCAATTATTCCATATTACAGTATATTTATAGCATTCTGTAAATGTATTTTTTTTACATTTTTAATATTTAATAAATAAATAAATTAATAAATTAGGAGGGACAGAGACTTGTTTACCACTGTGTTATGTCCCCTTTTGTTTTAAAAACACTTCTAAATTGTCTGCGAACTAAGGATACAAATTGTTAAGCTGCTCAACAGTCTATGGTCACCACTGGTCAGTCCATCTCTTCAAAAAGCCATGTTCCTGTACTGGATATTGAATAAGGCCTTGCATTGTCTTGCTGAAATAACCATGGACAATAGAAAGAAAGATGTCACCTTGATGGCAGCATACGCCTCTCCAAAATCCTAAAATAGACCTATATATCCGCTGGCACTCATGCACCCTGACAGATGTTGGCGTTTGCAACTTTCACAGATAAAAGTTTGGACAGTCCCTTTCACACTAAGAGTTTGATGTAAGTTTTTACCCAAAACCAAACCACAGTATGTGCTATTTGATCACAGCACTATTCCACTGTCTTTCAGCTCATGGAAGATGAGCTTTGGCCCAGAGAAACCAGTAGCATTTCTGAATAAAACTGAAGGTGTTTTACCTTGTGCAATAGCTTCAGATTGCATATTCTTGATGCAGAAGTAAACTCTCTTAACTGACAAGAATTTTCCAAATGACTCCAGATCCCACAATGTACAAGTGGGCTCAAAGGTCATGCACATTCAACAGTCATTTCCAGCTTGCTGTACATGGAAACATGTTTCCCCAAGTTCCCTAAACCTATCCACAATACTATTTACAAGTAGATGGTGAACGGCTTAAAAAATTCTTTCTAAATGTTTACTGAGAACTTTTATCAACTGTTTGACATTTTAACAAATCATAAAAACATCTGTATTGTGTTTTATACACAAAGTTTCTTTTGAGAATAGTAACCATATACACATCACATTGTGGTTTACATGTCTTAAGAGTCAGAGTTCCCATTAAAGAGTATTAGCTAGAATTTCTGTGTCAGCATGGTTGTGTAACACTCAGCAGCTCTGAAGAGTGATATGAGAGGCCTTCTGGAAGAGGAAAAGGCCCACCCCAGCCGGCTGGGGGGCAGACAGGCCACCTCCCACCCTTTCACTCCAGTCTACTTCACGCCACTCCAGTTCAGTCCAAAGGAAGGAAGCTCCACCTACACCACATGGCAGTCAGCCAGCAGAGCAGCATTCTGGCAGCAATGATGTCACACAGGAGCAATTCCCATACCACCCAGCCTCCCACCACTCTCACACTTCTCTCATTTTGACTTCCATCATCTCTTCAAGCTTTTCAGCTAACTCTTCATCTCCATCCATTCATTCAACAGGTTCATACATTTGTTTAGCCAAGGACTGTTTGTGCAAACAAAAGTGTTTCAGAAGAGACTGGCTTGAATCAGGAAGCATAACAGCAAGCTTTGGGTTTTATTGTAGAACTAAAATAGTTATTGTTCATTATTTTTAAACATTAAATAATTAGTGTTTTTTTTACCCAAATTTATTTCCATTTACTTTGTCATTACAAATTACAAAAATTTACTAGGACTGCATCACATGATACCATCTACCACTGTTTGTTGAACCACATGTGGAGGTCAGTAACTGCCAAGTTCATGTAATTTTGGCAATGGCATCATGATGAGCAATGGTGGAGAAGGAGAGCTATTCATCTCTTCATCTATCCATTTAACAGGTTCATACTCTTGCATGATTATGATTTGTGGACAAAGGTAGATCAAATTAATCATGCACCACACTATCAGATTCTTTTAATGAATCTGATGGCATAGAACCTACACGACTCAGCTCAGCTCAGCACTTTTCATTTTCCACTGGCCAGATCTGGTACCTGGTCCTTGGATCCAGGTACTTTTTTAGTTCCTGCTTGCTTATTGTTCCAACCAAGCAGAGTAGGGACTAAATCGTGACGTGTAAACCCTTGTAAAATCTCTGTAGTTACAGCAGCTTTCACATTTTTTTATCTAACTCTCAGCGGCAGCTCGTAACATTACCCCAAAGTGATTTAAAAGAGGTTAAAACACTCCTTGGGTCGGTGGCCAATGAAAATCTCCAGCGAAAGCTGAACGTGCAACACAAAAAACTGATCTGTAAGAACTTGGGTGTAGATCCATGTACAGTTCAAAAACAAAAACAACACCTGAATACACAAATAAACAGCGTCTAATTTTACCAATAACATTGTTGTGGTTTTCAAAGCCTGCAGTTCCCGTTAGGGATGCAGATTTGCCATATCACCAACTCCATTTCATGGGGAAGCTGTGCTAGTGGAAAAGTACCATAAATGAATGTATGAGACCATATGAAAGAGAGAAGGTAAACAAGTAATGCTTTCATGACACAAGACAGAAAACAGGTATTTTGATGATAACGATATTGTTGATAATATAAAAAAAACACTGAAAAATACTTTTATTAATTTCCAGAAAACGCTATTGAATCAAAATAAATGCTGTTACTATTAATTATATTCAATTAATAATATATTTAATTTCTTATTTAAATTATTATATATAACATTATATTTTCATACAAACCTAACAATTTCAAACATGCAGAAAGAACAACAAATAAATGTGTAAGCATTTGCTTATTTTGTAAACAACTGTAACTAACCAAGGTTCTGATATTGTAAAATAATAAATAGAGAATATAGATATTTTATTTCCAAACCACCTCCACACGACTGAAGTCACTTTTCTTTGGAGCAAATTTTTTGATTCTTTGAAGCAAATTTTCAAATGTGCCTGTCACTGTGCCTAAATGACTCGCATAATGAATGCATATGGTATTATGTGTAACTACATGATGTCATTATGTAAAGTGAGAATACCACGATTATCACTATATCATTTTTTTAAATATTTTTGGAAAGAATGTTTTGATATTACTGCAGGTGATACAATATGGCACAGCCCTAGTGTCACATACTTTTATATCATGTTAAATATTGAGATTGATCAATATAGAAATAAAGTATTGTGATGATAATTTTGACCATATCCCCCAGCTCTAGTGATTAATATTTATAAAAAAATAATGTTTGGCATTCATTTTCAAATTCAAACACTGCAGATTGTGCATATATTTCTTTACCTTCAACTAATTCTCAATTGTATCCATTGCCACTTCCACCTGTTAGCTATCAAATGACACCGTGAAACTGAGACTGAAGCCAGCTCAGGATTCTTCCAAGACAAGAGAAGCCAGCCACCACTTCTTTTCAAACTTCCACTAAGCCTTGGAGAAAACCACTATAAGTGCAGAATTCCACTCTCAATGGCTAGAATGGGGCCAAGTGATGAGGGGGAGAGGGAGAGACATCTAGCCCTTCATCCAACTACTCAACAGGTTCCTACCTTTGTACAGTAAAGCACTGTTTGTGCTGACAAAAGTGGGTCAGAGAGGACTGGTTTAAACCAGGGAGAACAACAGCAAGCAGCAAGGTTTACTGCAGCACAGATAGTGAGGCCTTCAGCTGTGAACCGAGCAATAAAGGGAGCTCTGTGTTCACAAGCCTGGCTCAAAGCACACACTCGGAGGCAGACTATACAAGGATATGTGTGGGCGTGCAACCAAGCCCACACACTTGCTCCATCACACGCCCACTTCCTCACCAGAAGCGCAGCTCTGCTACTCCACAGGTGGAGCTTAACGTCACTTACACACATCTTGTCAGCTGAGGCCTACTTAACATCAGCCTTATCAGATCTCAGGAGGGGTGGGCAATGTAACGATACGTTATGGTTATGATGATAAACATTTCTGAGTATATCAGGGGGATCGTCAGAGAAAACAAAAAAACACCAGTGGGCTTTAGAGTGGACTGGCAGTTTAAGTCTAACCCTGTCTTCAGATGATCCCCAGTGATGCATCCATGGAGAAGCAGGTGTGGGAGTCTCATGACAGCACAGTCCGCGTATCACACACCTCTGGCGCATGTGGCAGTCCAGTGATGGAGCATTAGCAGCACTGAAAAAAGGTGGTGAACAATATTTTTCTTTGTGTAATTTTTATTGACTGTGTAAAAAAAAACAAAAAAAAAAACAACAACAACCAAAAAAAAAAAAAAAAACATGGACTAGAGATGGCAATACAATTTAATAAATAAATAAATAAATAAAATAAAACATTATTAATTTGCCATACATGCAATAAGGTTATGCAAAACAAGATTATGTTTAGACCGGGGGACAATGCTACTGTCTTGTTGGATCCTTGTGGTACATGTCCCCTTTTGAATTTTGCAATTGCATGACTGTTATATCTTTCAGTTCTACTCTCTATAGAGGCTACATTGTATGAAACCAGTGAACCAAATCTGGAAACAATCACTTACAATAAGACTTTTTTTTGCAGCTGTAAAGTCATTAGTAACCAGCTGTCATTGACTTTGTATATTTCAATATATTGTCACATTAGGAATTCTTACGACAGGCAGATGATTCACAGCTCTTCGAACAGAAACACTTATGACTGGTCATTGTGGTTGGTGTAATGTTGTTACTGTTTACTACAGTTCAATTTCCTGTTTGTATAAGAACATCATGCACCAATAAGAGTCCCTAGGCAACATATAAACATTGCAAATTGCCCACGACAGTAGCATGTTTACAGGTTTAATCTGCTAACAGCATTAGCCAAATGTAATAAATGCTAAAGTAAATGTAAATACAATTATTAGAGGCCGGTCATTCATTTTTAAAAAAGGGTGCATAAAAGATGTAAAACTAACATAGCTAATTGTGTATTCCTTTGTACACCTTCCTTCTGAAGACTGCAGTTAACCCAGGCAAGCATCCTACCATCAGGGATGCAACGGGAAAAAAAATAAATAAATAAAAATCAGAAATTTTCTATAAGCTTCTTTGGATTAAATTAACTACTCATACAGTCTCACATATACAGGGCTCTACACAAGTTAATTGCCTCAGTTGCATATCCCTAAATCCCTTTAGAGATTCAGGGAGCTTGGCATTAAAATCAAGGGAGCTTGAACTTCACTAATGAGGAAATACAGATTAAACGCTGGAAAATTCTGTTATTTCCCCCCCAAAAAAAAAAAATTCTGCCAACAGCTGCAACTTTCTAATTCGCATGTGCCTATCTGAAACTTGATTAGACCACTGCATAATCTTCGGCTGCTTTAAAAGGTGCAAATAGTTACGTTTACCACCAAGAAATAGCAAACAATATTTATGAACGTGTTTCATTATTCCACCCCCCATAAAACTGCAACTCACATTATGAATTATCAAAAGACAGCCATGTTTAATTTTACTGCAAAATTTGATGCACAATTCCAGGCCTTTAAGAGTCAGGCTAGTACACTTCCTACTGTTTCATGTAGGTAGGCTCATTAGAGAAAATGACCGACTGCTCCTTCAAGCAATGAACAACATTGTGATGTAATGTCTGGTACTGTATGATGCACTAGACAGGCAAGCTTCAAACATCAAACTCATCTTCAGTCTGATAAATGATATATTGAGATTTGATTTTCGGACACGTCATTGCTTTGAGTAAAGTCGGACCATGGATTTCTCTGGAGCCCCGCAGAGATTCCAGATGGCTGTTTTCTGAGTGATACTGTGTGTATCTGTGTGTGTGTTTTTAGTGTGAGTCTGTATTTAGATGACAGGTGTGCATCTCTGAGTCAAATCACATCACAGGCTCTGGTCCAAGTGTAGCTACTTTAATTACAGCCAGGCAATCACTGCTCAGCCAGGTCACATCAGCCCTGTGGGCTGTGTTCCAGTTCTGAACCCGAATTACACACCCTCAGTTACATTCATCAGACAAATGCAACACAAGGTGTCCACTTGAAGGAATAGTCAGAATGTGGTACTTTAAAAAAGACAAAACACACTGCCCATAGTTCAGTTTCTATAGACACAACAGCAACACCCTCAGCTCTCCAGAAAATCAGGACACCTTTCAAGATGACAGCAGGGATTCCCAAAGGAAAAGTGGAGTTGGGAAACGCAGGAGCGACTTTCTATAGAATTGGAACAAGTAGTTGGAATAGTGGCTGTGTATTAAAAGAGTTAAAAGAACTAAAGTGGGACAATTTTTGAGGAAGAGAGCATAGCTAGGGTTAATATGTTCCACTGTCCTTGCTGTGAGTGAGAGTATTAACAGCCTTCCACAGTCTCATATCTCAGGTTCCTGTTATGCAGCTAATATAAAGGGGTTACAGGGTTCAATCAATGTCATAAGAACCTACACCCATGTGGAGGTGCTGCTTTTTGGAAAAGGAGGGTATGATTCCAGATACAGCTCTTTTGAAATAATGAATATTGTTTTCAGCACATGGAGATGAGTGTGCTGTGAGAAGGAGGTGCTTTGGCATCATTGTCTGCGCTTACAAGCTATCACTCAACCCTTCCAGGCAGATCATGAGCTAAGGCATGAGATCACTTACCACCAAGAAGGGAAAAAAAAAAACACCACACCACTACAGGGAGGCTAACACAGCACAGGACACGTGGTCATTAGTTGCAATACTCTCATGACGCAGCTGCTGGCTTCATGGAGAGCCTAATGAAGATGTAAACCTCCAGGGAGAGACTGAGGAAACACACCACACTAGGCCAGTGTTGGAAACAGGATCATCTAATTCAGTCAGCCGTGAATGAGAGAGTATACTGGGAGAGTGTTTTTTTTTACTTTCTTGTACACACAATTTTATTTTCTTAATTCAAATTAGGACTTTTTTAGGCAGGTCTTGAATAGAATATTTGACCATTCATATACTCGTTCATTGGGTAGGTGTTTGGTTTAAATATTGGGATATCTTTTTTTCAATAGGGCTGGGAAATTAATCAAAAATTAAACTGACATTCAGAATTTCTAATCAACATAATCTTGCCTATGTTTATTATACCTATTTTAATTCTATTCATCACCTTAATGCCCCCTTAAAACCCCCATTCAACCTGCCACATGGAAGCAACATGGAGGAGGACGTAAACAAAGAGGCCAACCGAGCAAGTCAAGCATCTCGTATACACATAAAGAAGCACATTACATAAAGAAGCAAATGTAAACACTGACCAAAAAACAGTCCCAGCGCCCAAACTTAATACCACCGGTCTGTTTCAACACTTTAAGCATGTGAATCACATCATCAAATATGAACAGTGCATGGCTCAGAAAAAAGGAGATTGACAAGCTAGAATATCTCAGCTATAATATTTGAGCATATGTACAGTACAAGCCTTGTCAGTGAACTGTGGGTGCAAAAAACAATAAACAAAAATGAATCATGATCGAGGTAACAATTGTGATATTGATTTGAGGTTGTATTGCCCAGCACTACAAGTCAAGAATACAGTCCATAGCACAGTTGTTAATTGGCTGAAAAAGCCAAAGACTGCGAGAAGAAACACAGCTTCACCAGTGCTAACAGCTAAAAACACAGCCCTCTGCTCTACTCCCAGAAACCCCCACTCCACCAGTATTCAGCCTCTTCAACATAGAAGACCTTGTACGAATGAACATAAAACAGCCAAACAAACATTTCTTATGAAGGTGTTGTTACACCATAGTTCATTTTGTCTGCTTCACACCTTGAGTTACACCTGTGCCTTTTAGAGAAGCTAGCAGGCCTGGTAGATAAAGAGAAACTGCGCTGAGTGCTATAGCTCCATGCTAGAAAACAAATTAGGCCAGAAGTGCAAAGAACATAACTGTGATTGTCCCAACAAACATGGTCCAAGGCCACAATGTTTGAGGCTGCTTAGTCTTTAGCCTAAGGACATTTTGGCTAATGTACAGTTGTACAGAACTCAAAACATTTTGTCTGAGATTTAACAGTGTCATCTGTGGAGCTGATACATTGTGTCTACATAGAAGCTCCGCCTTCCCAAGCAGATTCAACCAGCACAGCTCAACAGCCCCCCTTCCAAAACAATAATCTATACTAGGAATAGCAAAGATGTCTCCAATATATGTAAAAGAGCTGTTATGTTCACAAGTAGGTATAACAGAATCTGTCAACCATCCTTTGCACATTTAACTGAGCACAGACCGCATACATCCACCTCTAAGGAAAATTTTCCTGTGAATCTGAATTTAATAGCTACTGTGAATTTCAAAAATGTGTTATTCATTTACCACACGAATAACATCTATGCTTAACAAATAGCCGCAGTATTCCCCCTACTTATTTCCTGTTCCTCAACATAGTGACCTCTGGGGTGGGGTGATGTTCCGGATCTCTGGCAGCTGTCAGTAATCATGCACAAAAAGCTGTAATGAAGAGGTTAACTTGAAGCAGATGGCGCACATGGATATTGGTGGTGCCTTTACTGAAGGGACGGTGACTGCAGCATCAACTTGAAGCTGCACAGCAACCCAGCCCAGCAGAGATTTAATAGTCCAGGCCCAGCACACAAAAAGGCCTCCATTTCCTGGGGAAACGCCCACTTTTCCCATGAGCTCATGGAGAAGCTAGAAAGGTCAATGATTCAATAACAACAATATAAGCAAGGAGAGGCAGCGCGTAATGCAGGAGTCTCTAGAAAGGGCACAGGAGAACGCTTTGTTTCCAGGCAATCATTTCTAAGGCTGATTTATCACAGAGCAGATCTTTACCACTCCAGTGGATGCCAAACGTGAGACATTACATGAGAAAACGAACCACCTTCAACATCTTCACCAACCTTTCTCCTCATCATCCTTAGGAGCAAATCGATGTGCAGGCCCATATTCGGAAGCTGAGGTTCTCAGGCAGCTTCATGCACAAATACATTATAATGTGCAGCGTACAATCAAGTCCATTACACACACAAGTAGTGTAGTGGAGCACTAAGTGGAGGACATACGACTCTCTTCATTTCCTTATTTACTGTGTTGGTTCTAGCAAGCTCATTGATTATTCCCAGCAGTGTTTTGAACATATTAAGGATGCAAATGGGAACAAATTCCATCAAGGTCTAAAAGATCTCCCGTTGAAATCTCCAAGCTGTATCCGCAACTATCATCTGCATTTAAAAAAATAATTCTATGTCATATTAGTGCTGCTAATGTCAACATGTTAACACACAATTAATATTGGAAATGTAACATGTTAATTTCTTAAGGCAGATTAAACATTTTACCATATTTGTCCACAACTTCCTCAGGAAATACAATCTTTTTACAGACAGTCTAGTTACAGATTACTGGTTCTCTCCATTTTCTCCATTATTAAAGCTTCCATATCCAAGCTTTACCATGTTCAATGCTAGAGCTCTCCCTGAAACTTTTACTCAGCAAATTAAGAGTTTATATTTCAAAAATCATCAAAACTATATTATAGCATTTTTTTTAAATGCTTCCTCTAGCCAGATTATCTAGCCAGTCTGTCTACCAAAAAACACATTTGGGGTTTTTTCTACTTGCCAAAAAAAATGTAAATTGTGCTTAATCATGATTAATCACAGAATATTTTGATTAACACAAATCATTTTTTTAAATCAACTGACAATTCTTCCAGATGCCAGCTTAAATAATTTTCCCTCGCTTTCAATCTTCCAGCTCCCAGAGTGTTTTCATGTTTTCTTAGTTATTTTCTTAGTTGTTGCTATGTTGTCTTTATTAACTCTAACTTGTGCCTTTGGGTTCTTGAAAAGCGCTTTATAAATGTAATGTAATACTATTATTATTATTATTACTACTAATAATAATAAAAATATAAATTGTCAATAATTATATAAATACTCTGAATTGCCAGAGAACATACCTTTAGTGGCCTAAAGAGCTTGGTTCATGACCCTCATAACAAGAGAAGAGTTCCTGCCGAGCTAAAAGGCATGGAGACTGTGGCTGGGACACGCAACTAAGCTCTCCCCATGGCCTCTGTGGCATTAGGGTTCAATCGCTCACCTCAGAAAATCAGTTTGAACCACACACAGTCCCTGTTTGAACTCGCTTGGGGGCTCCATAAAAGCTTCTGCTCAACTTTGCCACCCAATTCAGTCAAAGAGCCAGCTACATGACTCCACCTTTCGCTGACTGACCACCTGACAGTTCAGCAAAATTTACACTGCCAAATACAGTACAGAACTGTCTTCTGCTCATCATCTGCCTAGAATGTTTTCCTTTATTCTTTACCCACATAGTGAGCAAAAAGTTTACTGAAAACGGTCCAGCGCTTCTGGGTTTCTCATGTGATGTTCTTAGAAACCCCACCCCTGCTCTCTCTCCTGACTGAGCCCTTCTAAAGCCCAGCCATTGTAGAGGTGTTGATGTAACTAAGCTACAGTTCTGCCCTTCTGTGGTTCTGCTGTGCGGGGCAGAAACAGTTTTTTTAGTTTTGTTTTGTGCAGACTGGCACCTGAAACTGTATGCAGTGACTGTGGTATATTCTTACTTCGCACATCAATTATTATAAAACGTTTTATCTCCACTAGTGATGTCTGGCAATGCTAACCATTAGCTGCAAAACTAAACTATCTATCCATCTTCAGAAATCTTATTAACTGAATCAGAGATAAACTGAGATATCTCATCCACCACAGTAAAACACTGTTCTAGAGATTACACATTGCTATTCCTGGACTTCCTCTTTTCTGCGGTGGCTTTGGGGAAGGTGAAAAAAAGGTGTCACCTCTTTTTTTTTTAAATCAAAACAAGAACCTGAGTGGTGGCTTTTTTGGTGAAGAATATAAACACAAGGCACACCTGAGTTCCTCTTCATAGAAAACAGAAACCCTACCCTGGTAAGTTCCTATAAACATAACTCCAACATGACTTGGCTGTGTTGAACAGCAGGAAGAACATGAGGACATTTAGAGGAAATATGATGAGGTCGTGTGTTAGCATACTGTGGTCATTTGTGGCCTGGAATGTGAAACGAGTCAGCCTTGTTGCAAATGGCTATCAACAGAAAAAGGTGCACAGATAGCTGAGCCCCTTGACCCTTGTCTAATCAAACAGCCCTTTTTATGGCTGACCACTGGCTCCAAGTCAACCACCCATGTGGTATGAATTCCACTGACACTGATGCAGTCTCCCAGAGAATGTAGGCAGGTATTTGACATTCATCCCACAGCGCCTCGCAACGCTTCATAATTCAATATTTTTTCACTTCAAGGAGGGCTTCGGCTTTGTTCCCCACCGTGGACTAAACCGATAGCGAGACGTCAGGCGAATGAGGTCTGCTCTTGGCACCCTGACAGAAATGCTGCACCATTACCGTTTTAGGCCAGCAGTCTCCCAGCTCACAGGCAGCAGAAATGCTATTACAGCGGCAGACTGCTGCTCATAAATAAGAGGTAATGGCCAAGCCTCAGAGGCAATGCAGACTGGCTGTCCTCATAAGCCCTCACATGTGGCACAGAGGGAAGAGAAGCTGGTACTATCTGAAATCTGACAGCATTTTACACCTCAGGAGGTGGATGAGACTCACACTAAATTCGAGAGCAGGACTATTCTAGTAATTCCTCTGCCAGCGACAACAACAAACTCGCTAAAATTACCTCAGCAAACGTTTTGTTATTAAAGCTTTTTGGTTCTCCATGAGTGGAGTTCTATAAATGGAGTCGGGCTCCACAACACAGAAATCAACTGTTTTCGTTGGGCATGCCAAACATTTATCAGACCCACTTGTACGAGGCTGACAGCACTTGCCCCTGCCAAAAAACTAAATTCCCAGCAGACTCTGAGGGCCAAGTGGTTCTAAAGGGCCACAGGCTGGAATGCAGCAGCCGCCAAGCTGTGGGTCCCTTGGGTTTGCTGTGCAGGCAGCCAGACACACTTCTGTCACCTGTTTGAAAGCATTCTGCCCCTGCAAAACCTAAAACCCTGCCCCACAGCTGCTCAGCTTTAATGACCAGCCATTCACTCAGCTGTCCCAGCTAAACCTGTCTCCCTGTCCGACAACTGGGCAACTGGACTCTCAAATCCAGGCTAG
This sequence comes from Hoplias malabaricus, assembly GCF_029633855.1. NCBI lineage: Eukaryota > Metazoa > Chordata > Actinopteri > Characiformes > Erythrinidae > Hoplias > Hoplias malabaricus. Next base: position 10,289,996 of record NC_089815.1, on the reverse strand, counting down.
TATCAGGCACTGAAGATCAAACTTTCCTCTCGCTTGTTCTGTGTAGACTTTGAAGCCAGCTTCATTCCGAAAGCCGAGCAGCAGATAATGGCAATTGCCTATGACTACCATGAGAATAGACTTGTTTTTATCTCATCCAAGCACATATGAACATGGCATAAACTCCATGCTCATTTGTAGGAGGATCTTGAGGCCAAAACTAGGGTGCTGTTGCCTGTTGGATAACAGCCTTTGAATAATAACTTGGTGAAATGGCATGAAACAGGAGTGGAAAGGAGCAGAAACACAGCAAATATGATTTTCAGAGAAACAAGCTGGATTAAACAAAGTGGAGGACAAAAATATGTATATATTGTATGCACTTTCTGGGTTCCAGTCAGGTGAAAATAATACCTCACCTGCATTATTTCTAACTCAAGGCACAGATTTTCTGTGGCCTCATCTTAAATTCAGGGCTTTGCTGGACTGAACCGTCATCTAATGCTGCCTGCTTGAAACAGGATTATCAGAAGCATTGAGCACTGGCTTCCAACATCCTCTCTCCCTGCATGTTCAGCACAGCTGACCAGCTGCAGGAAGCATTAGATCTGTGGTTCAGGCCGTTTGTAAAGCTCTCTATGATTAACAATACACTCATCAACCCGAACATGTCCCAGTGTGAAGAGTTTAGGGCTGTCACAATACTAAATATAATTACATTAAATTGCTTCAAATTTACATTTTTCAGTAAAGAAGCTTAGTGATTAATGCTCAGTTTAAATGACAAATATGGAATCTACAAGTCACTATAAAACCGGCGGAAGATGCTTAAAAACAGGGAGCTATTAGCACCTTTGTGAACATGATTTAAAAAATTTTTTAAAAAACCCACCTGTATCAACAGGATCTCACTACTACTTGGGTTCAATATTCCATAAATTTAACAGTTTAATGTTCGGTGTTTCCAATGGGATGAGTTTAATATTAAATGTATATATGATTTAAATAACTGAGTGTCATTTATCACAACTGATTTATTTGCTCACATTGCAGGCAAAAGTGTAGATTTTCTTATTTTAAAAAAAATCTACAATTGTGGGGAAACACAGTTCTCTCTGTTTGTTTACATTCAAAAGCTCCCCCATCTTCTAAAGGTGGAACTGTTCATTTGAGATGAAAACAAATGAGGCTGTCTTTAAGTTTTTATTCACTGTATGAATTAGCACAGAAACTCATTTGTGACTTGAGTTGTTTAGATTTGTAGCACTTTCAGTAATGCAGTTAGCATAATGCAGTTAATTTGGAGACATTTCCACCTTAAGTCATTACAAACAGCAAAAATAAGCCAATATTACCCACTTTTGAAGTTCTCTCCATTGAGAATTTTATAAGAAGCTTTTTTGATTAGTCGTGAACATCACGTTTGAGCGCACTTAGATGTGTTTACTTCATTTTGACAATAAATATATTCTTATTTTATCAAAATATTACCCCTGGTTATTGTTAGCCTAGAACTATGAATGGATCACAGTGATAATATATGAATGTGTTTCTGGGGTTAAAATTAGCACTGTTAAAACTTTAAAAAATGCATTATTTCATACCCCAACCATACTGATCAGCCCTAATATATGACCACCTCCTTCTTTGTAGAATGGAGTCACTGTCTGTTCTCAGGAGAACTTGTTTACTTCTACAATTACAGACTGGATTCTATCTGTGTTGCTCTGCATATCTTGTCTATTTACTCTCTACTTCATTATCCCTAACCCTAAACCCCCTCGTAGGTGTAAAATCACAAACAGTAACTCATTGCTGTTGCAGCACAATTTGTGTTGAACGCTGCTCATAGAGCTGTTGGCTGGATACTTTTGGTTGGTGGATTATTCTCAGTTCAGCAGTAAACTGAGTGGTTTAAAAAAAACTCTAGCCGCACAATCCAACATTAACCAAATAATACCTGTATGGTGGTGGTCCTGTGGGAGTGCTGAAAATTGAAGAACAGCATGAAAAGAAGCAAACAACATATATACTACAGTCTGTAATAGCAGTGCTATTAAAAGTGCTCCGTATGATCAGTGGCTCACAGAATGAACACAATGTGGTCACAATGTTATGGTTGACAGATGTATAAGTCTAGGCAAGAATGAACATGTAAACTGTCTAAATCATATAATATTCTTAATTCATTATTATTAGTGATAAATATTAGCTATATCATTTTGATTTGAGAGGTTGACACTTAACAAGATACCTTTTTCTGAAGTAGAGATGTCCCATGGCTGAGCTTTACCTTTCCCACTGAGAAGAGGATAAGTGAAAGGTAAGGAGATGTGGAAAAAACAAACACAAATGGGCTCTGAGTGCATCTCCGCTGTGAGGGCCTGGCTGTTTGTTGTTAGAACTCTGCTGTAACCGATAGCCCTGGGTCACTGTTGCCTCAGAAGCATTCTTCTTCATGATCAGTGAGCATAACTGTTTCTTTATGCACAGCCGCAGCCAAAATAAGGCCCAGACAAGGCCAAATATACTCCAGCGGAGCCCGTAGTACACTGAGGAGCTACCGAGTACTTGAGACGCAACCTGAACCTCTTTGGTCATCAGATGAGATGCGCAAGTTGAGAAAATAGATTTAGAGCCAGACTGATGCACTATTAAGCCAATAACATGAACAGATATTCAGGTTCCAAGGTTAGAATGACATTTCTCTTTAAATGTTTTATGATAAAGCCTGGTTAATGAAGCCATTCTGAAAACCCATCATGCCTGAAATCTGATTACTGATTAACTTATGCAGACCCAGCTATCCGATTACTGTGTGCATGTAAACTTCCTAAATGATTAAATCTAACTTTTGGAGGTTTTAAGAGAACAGTGTGCTACACTCTTGACAGGGGCAGTCATTTTTGACCTGCAAACTACCTCTCGGTCTGTACATTCAAAAATATACTAGAAAGAAACACCTTAAGTTTGACTGCATACTTCAGTGGTGGTCTGCCAGTGTGTGAAGGGGGTGTGGTGCTTGTGTGAAGTGGGAGGGGGGCGCTCTGAGGAATGCAGGCGGGGGTGGTAGTGTTGGGGTGGAGGCTGAACCTCTGGCTGAGCTTCCGGGGGAAGGCGCCATGAGCTCTCTGACTCACGGAGCAGCTGACCTGCAGCTTTTGACAAAGGCCAGGGTATGAGGCACGCGTCTGAAAACCATTACAACCAGCGCTAGTCCCCCAAGCTAAAGAAACGGGGCTAAAGAATTTGGGGAAATTTTTTAATTTACAGTTTTTCTGAGCAGTATTCCAGCAGCAGTTTTAATAGTGATGAATATTTTCAATGAATAAAAATACTGTATTTTTTTTAATAATTTTTTATAATTAAATATAGTTTATTTAATTCTTTTTTTTTTTTTTTTTTGAGAAGTTGTGGTTAAGATTTTATACCACATAGGTGTATGGTTGGTTGTGATCTGTGTGTGGCTACATCTACATGCGTTTCAAAAGCTGTCAGGTTTTTCTTATTAAATATGCATTAGGCAATTACATTTCATTTTCTAAGGAGTACAAAAAAAATGTATCTAATGTGTAGAAAATGAGTATAAAATTGGTATTGTAACAATGGCATCAGTACATCTTAGCAACATACACCTTGTGAACAATGTCTCTGGACTTGCAAAATGAGGTGGTGGGCCCCATTTTTGAAAAAGTGTACCTGAGAGTTCATGCCAACTATGAAGACAACACATTACTCAGCCTTGCAAGGAAAGTCCAAGACAGTGTGCTGGAATTAAAGGGAGTATAGGAGTTTGCCACTTCACTTTACAAGTGTTTTGAGAATCTGGAAAAGGCATAAAAACGTCTGCTTCCAAATATTCTGTTGGGGGTGCTCTAGGAGTATAAGATGCCAGGGTCACTGAGATGAGCCATTCAGTCCTTGTACCCTCAGAATGTGAATATAACTCACACTTTCTCAGAGTGGGCACTGGACTCTGCCAGGATTGTGCTATGTCTCCACTTCTGTTCGTAATAATCATGTAGAGGGTTCGCAGTGTAAACCTAGAGGAATAAATTCACAGTGGAATTCTTAGTGGGAAAACTGCAATTTAAAATTGCACTCTTGAATTGGACAGAACAGAGAGAACACAACAACTGCAAGTGTGGATGTCAGTATAGAGTCGGCACTTTCATGAAGGCTCTCTGTATGTGTGACTGTTCAACACTTGTGGCAAACTTGGCCTAATAAAGACCTGCATTGTATCCTGGTCTGCTGTGAGCATCAAAGAGCCCTTTCTCCTGTTTTGTAAAAGAAAGAAAAATATCTACATGGACTGCAAAATGTGAAACTGTGACGCTCATGTACTCGTCATATCCACGGGATGCCGCTTGGTGTGGCACAAACTTGATTTAAGATATCCATAAGCAAAACCCACAGCAGATGTCATGACTAGTTGTTTGGAGATTGCTGGCATATGTTCCTTCTGAACAGATCTCTTGGTATGACACAGCCTCAGGCCACCAAACTGCCTCCAATCTGTTTCCAGTCACACTGGGTAGGTGTTATCTGGAAAGATAGATGCAAACTTTGTATGCCCTCTTTTACAAAAAGTAAAAGATTTTAATTAATCCAAATATGCTCAATTACATTGTGTTAATCTTTCATAACTAACAGGCCAAGTGAAATGCTCCAAAATGGCTCTGGAAAAAAAGCAGTTTGCTGATCAACGATAAAAGAAAGTATATTTTGAAGATACAAGATATTTCTCTGTCATAAAATATTTTTGGCAAATTAAGAATCTGATATACTGTTTCAATTAAGTATTTTAAGAATTATCATAATGCATAAAATACAATATTTACTGGAATAAAAACTCCTTGTCTTAAAGGGGACATGTTGTGAAAATGTCCCTTTCTGAGAGCCTCTGAACACACATTTGAGTATGTTATGCCTACCAACCTACAAACTGTGAAATGATGCAATCCAGTACGTTTCTGGATCATGGGGTTAAACATGTCCTTTTGATAGTGCTCAACTTCTATGTCAAGTGCAGGTTCATTAAATAATGCACACAAATCAGAGATAGCATAGACAGAAATGAAGGTTCAGAAATATTAGTTGCGTCTGTGTCACACCACATCTGTGCACGCAAGAATACCCGTACTTAAAGCTTTCATTAAAAGTCATTAACAAGCTCATAGCAGCAGTTACAGTGAAAGGTATATGCATAAAGCTAAATAATAACACTTTCTTATTCATGCCTATGATTTTCTCCCATAAGTGCACAGATGCAGTATTGTTTAAAATGGCTTCACCTAAGACTGTGAAGGTGCAGGTTTAGACGCGAGCTCAGACCCAATTGGCTCATCCTGTAGTTGTAGTGTGAGTAAACAGGATACCTCAAAAGAAGGCGAGCCACTTATACCAAAGCCACAAAGGGGAACGCAAGGAGCAGAACATGAGTGAGAGAGGCACCCGTGGGTGCAGCTCAACACTGACAAACCGACAAACACGCCTTGCGTGAAGAGCCCGTGCTCCCTTTCTAAACACATCTTTCCTTCGTCTGTCTCATAAACACAGATGCAAAGCCTTCTACATCTGCAAATGGCTGAACCACACCAGTTCAAAGACTTGTTTGCAGTAGCAAAAAGCTCTCCATAAAGAGGTCTTTATTCAGTCTTACACTGAGACATCTACCCCAGACACACAATATAAAACAGGACAGCTTCTTATTAAGGACCATAGAGAGCTGACAGGTTAATTGAATTTATATTTAAGTAACGTAAAAGGAGCAGTCAGTCATTTTTACCAATGATGCTTCTTCACATTAGGAAACAACAATTAAACTGACACATATCAGCCACCCATATTCTTTTTTTTTTTTTTTTTTTTAAACATGGTTGACTGTGTTTCATAGATGATCTAGTTTATGAAACATAAACACATTTATTGTTTTTGTATTATGTAAAACAATTAAAGGGATATTTCCGCATCTGCACATAATAATAAATATAATACAGCTCAGGAACAAGTGCAAAAGAGGTGTTGTCATTTGCATAGCACAAAAAAGTGAGAAATATGCATGAAAACCTTTATGCAGAAGCTTACCCCGATTAACAACTGAGAAATTAATGAAGTGTGCAGTGTGTCCCATTTCAAGCAATAACCATTGGAAACAGCTGGCAAGGAATTTAACTTTTTTGTAGCTCTTGAATGAACAAGTTGATTCTACAAAGACTGATTTACCTACATGGTAGGTTTAAAATAGGCTTAGTACAGAATATCTGACACATCCAGGCAACTAGGTGTCAGTATAATGGCTGTTTCATAATGCTTGGGAGAATCATTGGACAATGTTGATGACTGCTCTTTTAAATAATGTATGATGTATTTCAATATAAAAGTAACTAATCTTTCAGCCCTAGGCCTAGATGAGACACCAGCAAGTATAAGTGGAACTAAGAAAAGAAGTATTTTTAAAGACGTCACAATTAAGGCAGTTCCGCATGTTCCAACACAATTCAAACACTAAAACTGCCCCTCTGTGGTAGGACTACAGTAGAATGGTCTAAGATATGAAATTAAGGGGGTACACTGGACAGTACTGACAATATAATGTCAATACACCCTTCTGAACATATTTTGTATGTTCTTATTGCATAAAAATAATTTATGTTGTTTGCCTTGATTTAGTGCAGTACAATATGTGAAACAGTGCTAAAATATTTTTAAAAAATATAAAATATATTTTCAGGCTTTCCCTTTTAGGAATGTAACAATTGTGCAGTAACAACAAAAATGGTGTTAGCGTATTAGCCTGTGGGCTAACACAAGTTAATGATCAGCCCATGCGGACAAACGAGGTATTATTCCTAAAACAAATCTATTTTGATAATTTTTGAAAAATGCACTAATAAACTAATAATTTGGAACATTTTAGAATGGAAACTGAACTCGATACAATTTCTCAACACTTCATATCTTGCGATGTCTAAAAAAAATAAAAACAAAAACATGAAGCTAGTAGTTAATTTGCTTTACATACATCAGTCAATACAGCACACAGAAGCTGGGCAAAAGGGCTTGCGAACTGTTCCATGACTTAAGACTTTAGTAAGTTACTGTAAGGCTTTTCCCTCCATTATTTGCCTATGCAAATATATCCCTTTGACTTTATTATGCTGGCTCATAAAAACAAATACTACTTAACACTGAAGTGGTAGGATCTGGCAACAAATAGGAAGCTATTCTACACGCAGAGCTGCTAGACTAGAACAGCTGCTATGTTTGAAAATTAATAACAGAAATCTATTCAAAATAACAAGTGTTTTACCTTTAGCCTGATTTCTTTATTGATACAGACAATGAAACCTATGTGGCCAATACAAATCCAGTAAGCTTTTCAGTGAAATACGTTTTATATCACAACTTCCCGTTTAGATCAGCATAATTACTCAAACACTACTACTACTATTACTACTACCACCACCACCACCTCACAGGAAGAAATACACAAAAAATACAACATAACACACAGCACGAGTGTGTGCTATTTCAGGCATGTTTTGTTACAAGATTAGATCTGATTGATTCCATTTTGACTCAGGACTGTTATAGACTACTATGCTTATCACTGACAAACGTTTTAGTCAAAATGGCTATTAACAGTATCTACACTTTGGGTGCAAATTATGTTTTAAGATATATACAGATAAAATGGACCTCATAACAACTGCAGTAGACCTAGCAAACTGTCTACTTCAAATAAACAGTAATTAAAACTTCCATCTTTAAGAGACAAAGATCGAACCTTCCATTATGGGTCTTAAAGGATGTGAAGCGGTCAAAAAGCCCTTAGTGATAAAAGGAAACAGACACAAAGAAGAACATTTTCAAATCAAACAAAGAAGCTGCTGGTGTTTACAGAGTAACAGACTGACTGTCCCTGACATCAGATCTCTACATAACTTCACAGATCTCTACATAGCATAACATAACATAACATAACAGAAAATGCAACCAACCTCAAAGATTTAACACTAAAAGTATGGAGAAACAATGACAATTTCTTGGAAAAATAAGTGAGCAAGTGCGATGTAGAAAGAGGCTATAAAATAAAAAAAACCTACTGTTTCTACCTACCTACTTTCTACATATGTTTATATTAAAAAGTAGATATTATATTTAATTTTTGAGGCTTCTGTGTAGTTTTCTAAAAAATACAGACCTTTCTGTGTTTTCCAATTTAGAGAGTTGCGTTTACTTTAAGAAAACTCCATTTTGGGCCACTTTATTCTTGTTAGGCTGAGACAAAATCTTTCGCTAGTGGGATAAGAGCCAGTAGAAGTAAACTGTTCAAACAACGTGAAGTTAAAAGGGCCCCACTTTTCCAGCAGGGAGGATAATGGAATACAACAGTGAGCCAACAGTGTGCGAAATCAACAGGTGAAGGAAAAACCAACAATGATCTCTCATTGCTCGCCTCAGTGGGACCTCCAAACACACACATTCTTAAGCTGCAACCCAGGAACCAATGCTTTGCACTTTACTTTTCAACACAGCCACTACTTAGATAAGCATTAACTAATGTTTACCACAAAGAGTAGTAAATATTTATGAAAGTGTTTAGAATTTTTACACATTTTTTATAAAGTACCATCAAACAAATCTTAGTCTCTGAATAAGCGTTATGTATGCTCCATGTTATAGGTCACCTACATGGGGGCATCTATGTTAAAAAACGAGAAGTTCAATACAGAATTTCTGAGGCATCCAGGCCATTTGATTTCTGTACAATGTTCGTTTAATGACATGAATAATAATCATAGGAATAAAGAACTGATTGCTCCTTTAAGCAAAGCAAGTGAATTTTTCCCCCAATTAACTTCTCCATTTGCAGTCATCCTACTTTTTGTGTGTCCTCAATCACACAATGCTACCAAACTGGGAGGGTAAAAGCTAGCACATGCTTTTTCTGCCACTGCTTCTTTTCAAAGTTCTCAAACTTCCCTTGTGCTGGACGATTGGATAGGTAGAATGCCCCTCCCTCTCCACTTGAGAAAGCAAGGTAAATTATGCCTTAAGAATGAAGTGTTCCAGAGCAAGGACTGACGAAGCATCGTCAGATAATGAGCAATGATATGGCCAAAGCTTAGATGGTCGTGCCACTCAAGAGTCCTTCAGTAAAAGGACAGCTTGAGTAAATCACACCGCCCACACACAATATCCACCCTCGCAAAACACACAGGAAAAGTAGCATCCCAAGCTCAGCTTTAGAGTTTTAGCCATAGTTATCAGTAGTACACAATGCAATGCGTCATCGGGCCAGATTAGAGGAGCTGTTACCTTCTGTGTCAAATTAAGATACTGTATAAAAATGCAGTCATCAGGCTGCATTTAGCCACATAACCCATGAAAATGATAAAGATTTATTACATTTATTGACAATTTATGCAATTTTTCAAGGTTGTTATTTTTCAGAACAAGTACTAAAACGCCCATTCTCAACACTATCCTTAAATACAAAAATCTCATAATTAAACGTAATTGTAACAGTTCTAACAGGACATATGTATGTTCACATCCTGTTTAAAAAGAAATGTCCTAAAGACAGTGATGCTGTAATGTTATATCACATGAGGAGACAGGAGTAAGACTGGAATTTAACTAGACAACAGAAATGATGATCAAATCTTTGATTACATGTGAGTTTTCATATTCGGTGTAGTTAGTTTCCTAAATGGAGCCAAGTTCAGGTTTCATCGGTTGTTCTGTGATCTAAGTGTAATTCCACTATAAGTGAAATCATTTAGGTAGGTGGACTAATAGCTTGTTATGGCTGTCAGCTCAGTGAGTAATTGCTATAATTTGTAATACAAATTTACTGATTGATATTTTAAACGCTGTCCAAAAAAAAAACATGCATCTCCAAACTACTATCTTTACAGAAGTAAACAACCTTCTTAACTCAGCTTTAAAAGATTTTATTCCAAGTCATTTTGGAGCATTTCTATTGGTCCATTCATCATGAAATTTTCACACAATATGACGGATAGTTGCAGGGTTTAAATGGTATATTAAATTTTTAAAAATCTACAAAATGGAGATGCATGTTTTTATGTGGACAGCAAAAATGTGTATATATCAATATGCAATTTCCTCATTATTAACAATCCATAAAAAACTGAAGAGACGGTTGTATTTGTTAATTTTGGATAATAATAAGATATAATATTTTTGTGTTGTTGAGAATGTGACAACTGATTCCCATCCGCACCATTGTAGAAAGACATTTGAGCCTGTAATTTCTCTACAAAAAACCCTTTCCCTGGGTTTGCTATTGAATCTTTTACATCTCAACAATTGAGTTATGAGGACATGTTGAAAATCAGTGGAAGTGCCCTTCAATTGAGTTAACATACAGTATTGTACATTACCATTCATGTTGTAGGAACCATTATAGCTAGCCTGCTATCCATCTGTACTGGTCTCAAGCATGTAAACAAGCAAAAAGCTTTACAAAAAAAAATCAAAAACACTTGAATACCAGATCAGGAAACATAGTATTCAAACTATTAAAGGCAGCTCTAGTAGATGTTTCAAGTAAAAGAAAACACATACCCCCCCCTCAATTCTCGCTTATCTTCTTAGATACAGACCAACAAGCCACACAAAGGCCAAATTTGTTCACCATAAACATGCAAACACCCGCAAACATACACAAAAAAACAACAACCCAAAGACACACAGAGATCAGTTAATACTGCACTTTAACTCCACATGTCAAAAGGAACTGCCCCACATCCTTTATCTGTATTTATTTAATAAAGGCCCAGTACAGCATTCCTTGGATATGACCTCACATCGCAGTAATCAAAACCATGCACCATAAGCCTCTGGTGCTGGAAGGAGTAAAAGCACTCCTGCGCTCCCTCATGTTACTCTGGAGGCCAATCCACTTATGGCCATGACTCCATGGGCCTGGATGGGGTGCGTTCACACGGAAACTGTACTACAGGGAGTCTGTTCATCCAGGAGCAAAGAAAGTAGGGAAAAAACACACACAAGAACCAATATACAAGAACTAATAGGAGGTAGCACATAATCACCTTTCTGTTTCCTCAGTGAAATGATACGCGCAAAAAAAAATCACAAAAAAATGCAAAAGGAACACAGTTGGAGTGATCATACATTATCCAAGACTGAAAGATCCATCATAGATCACAATCGCAATTTATAAGAGTGTAATTTTCAAACTGTAAGAACTGCAGTTTTTATTACCGCCTAAAAGAGCGTTTCTCAAAGTGTGGGGCGTGTCGGTCTTGCATGTGGGGCGCAATGAATCTAAAGAAGTGAGCATTTCTTTATTAATGAGCCTGTCTTTATTAATGCCTTTCTGTTTTGCCTACAAAGCTTACTCAGTAAAAGCACCCACTCACAGTGGATTCATAAATAGCCTTTAAACATAATAAAAGAGCATGGAACTGCCTGGAACCAAAATATGCTTTTATTTGCAAACTTTTATTTTGAAAATGCGCCACTGATATTAATGCGCTTTGGCTGCGGGTCAGACACCGTGGGTCTTCTTTCAGCCTTCATTAAGGCGCCTGTTCAAATATAAAGCTGCTCCAATCATAGAAGTTTACTGGCCTCCGATTCACAGAGTCTTGTTTATAAAGTTTTTTTTTTACCAGCTCTGGGCTTGAGGTCAGTAACAAGAGCACAACAGATAATGACGGCTAATTACAGTTATAAAAGCAGCTTGTATATAACTGTTAGGGAAACAGAGGAGGATCCATGTTCATTTTAGCTGTGTTTAGGTTGTGAGAAAGCGCTCTAAACATGCAGCAAGTAAACGTTATTCTCTGGCCATGTCCCACACTGCTGCACTGAATAGTATGAATATTATATATACACCATCCTTAGCAGTGTTTCTGTAGTGTAGTATGTAACGTTCCATAGTGTTGTTTGGGACACAGCTTCACTCTCTAACGTTTACTCTAAGGTATCTGGAGCTAAACCCCAATTGCTCTAAATAGTGCTGTTTAAACGGGGAGAATGCTGCTGTGTTGTTTAATCATTGTGGTATTTTGAACAACGCATTACACAGACATTTCATTGAGACCCCAGGGAACTGTGTTAACTTGTGGAAAGGGGTCTAATTTGTCCTTTTTATGCGCTGAATTGGAAAACTGACTTCAATCACCTACAGCTAGTATCTAGACCAACCTGAAGCAACCAAACACCCCTTTCAAAAACAATAACCCTGGAAATGTTCTAGACTTGTATAGTTTTCCTGAAAACATACAATAACATTTTGTCTTCAAATTGCCCAGCCATAGCAATACATGATTGCCTTTTAGAATCAAGTTTTAAATTATACTGACGCATGTCTAAAACCCTTAGGAACCACAAACTGTTACAAGATCATTTCAAGAAAATTTTTTAATTAGCTCAACTATGGTCCTGAATCAGATGTGCTCTTTCTGAGCAAATGCTGGAAATATCACTAGGAATTGACATTTAAAACCAGGGTCAAAAAAACAAGTGACCAGCACTGAGTCACAGATCCTACTTTCTCACTTACAGATGCCAAACCGATGGCTATACAGCTTCTCTGCCTAGATTACATCACTGTGATATCACCAGACAATCATTCGACACTGAGTAAGACACTCAGGTTGCAGCCTATGTCTTACATATTAGTGGAGACCTGCTTTTTATCCAAGTGACCAACATACTTAGGGATGAATATGTGTGACAAATGCCAGCTTGGACATTTATGAATGAGCCTTTGCGAGCAAGGAACAATACATAGGACATTGTGTAAGCCATCTATGAGGACAAATGCTAAATTGTCTAACAGAATTTCTAGCTTTTTTTGATTGTATGCAATTTCTGTACATGGGATTATTTTTTGCTGTCTATTAAAAGCAACGTATAACACAATACATAAAGGTATACAACATGACATTTGTATAGTTCTGATATAAGGTTTTAATGAACTGTTTTTGAAGGGCACTGAGCTGTGATATTTACTTAAAATGCACAGAATTAACCACAGTTTTACAATTAATGGATTTTAAGAAGACACATTTAATTTCATTAGCTACATTGTATAAGAATGTCTGTATATGAATTGCAGACATGCTGACCCCTAGTTCCATTCACCACCATGGTAAAGAAATCAAAGTAGGTTAAGAGAATTACTCTTTACAATTTCACCAACCAATCTGAAAGCACTTCTGTATTTCAGCTGAAACAATCATCAGCCAAATTAAGTTAAATCCAGTAACATAAGGTACGATCAGATATGCTGCACTGAACTCAAGCAATCATCCAATGGGGTAGCCATGTACATTTCAGTATGCTCCCCTGCCTGCACAGCTCATAGGCTCATAGTTTCCCTAGACACATCCAGGAGGTCCTCGCAGAATAAGCAGGAGTGGTGGGACTTCCTCTTCCCGAGATTCCGGTTTCTCCACGGCCATAAACCCGCCATGACTCAGATGGAGCCTCCCCATAAAGCACAGCTGAATGGGAAAGCCGGGAGTCAAAAGCCAGCTGGGTGGCTTTCTCACTGGCAGAGACTTCTAGAAACACTGGAACAGGATGAAGGCTCTTTCCATGGACTCATGGGTTGTTCAGAGGCTATTCTTATTTTCACACGTGCCCTGAGCCATCAGTGTCGCTCCTCTAAATGCAATCCACAAACATATCTTTTCACCTCCAGCTGATGAGTATAGTGTGTACACGTAGTTTGCTCCTGCTCCATTCATTTTCAAAGGGTCTAAATCAGCACAAGCTCCAGTAACCGATTACAGCATATGTTACACTTTAAGCGCAGTACAGCTCAGGAGATAAAAATAAAAAACACGAATAATACGCTGACAATGAAATTCTGATTTTAACAGCTGATACCAGCCTGTTTCAGTCAATGTTTTGACCCCAGGGAGAAAACACAGTGCATTATTTCAGGCTTGTACTTCTACTGCAGTGGCCAGAATAAGTGTAAGCCAAAACAAGTGGTTCAAATGGTTCTGACTAATGGGAGTGTAATCAATCTAAAACTAAACTTAAACCTGGTCAAGGAAACCAGTCTGTTATGTTCTGGCACTGAGAGTTTACTAAGGGGATTGCAGGGGAATTCCTGTGATTTTGCATATACTCTGCATAATTAAGCGGCTACTATGTTTTTTAAAAAAAAAATCAATGGGAGTGGTTCAATGTGAAATGTTCCTTTCTATTTCACTGCTACTGTGGAACTAGAGTGCTATTAAAAAATTCCACCAAAATCTACAACAAAATTAAATAATTATAAAAACACTGCCTGTACCTTGTTCTAGAAATGAATACAAAATTGTCAGTGAACTTGTATTTGCAGCATGTTTTAAAGAACAAAATGTCTTGTTTTTCTCTTGGAATCCCCTTTTTTTTTTTAAATCAGGTGCAGATTTGCCGGTCATCCTGTATAGTAAATAAAACAGCTATATTTGCACTGTAAACACTGCTACACCTGGCTCCTTTCACCATCAGTGTAATCTCTACAGCAGTGCTTCTCAATTAGGCTCACCTTGGGAACCAAATTTTCCCATGGTCAATAGGTCATGACCCATTTGACAGAATTCAAACCAGGAACATTTATTTTTCAGAAAGCTTAGTTTGTCACTTTTGAGTCAAAAGTTTGTATAACAGTGGCAACAGGTAGCATACTGCAGTCCTCTTACGCAGCTCGGCCAAAATGAAAGTCCAGCATCAGATAATAAAGGGTTTAAAATAGAACTATTTTGAACACACGACCCATCCCCCTCTGACCTATTCAGAACAAGTTCCAACCCACTTCAGCTTCGCAACCCAATAGTTGGAAAGTACTGCTCCACAGTGCAACATTTATGTCGAACCAATCTGAATGACTTTGTTTACATCTCAAAAATGTAATTATGCGTCTTTTTATTAATTACCCTTTAACACAGAAGTAAGACATTTAAGCTGTTAATATATAACTATCTACACATTTATAAATATGTAGCAAACAACATCCAATGTAATTTAACTTGGAAATTTGGTCAGGTACTTGTCAGGTATTAGCTTCCCCAGCCACACAAATGTTCCTCAACAAGGGGGTTCTTTAGTGAACAGAGTGGGTTCTACATAGAACCAGAAACACACACTGATCTATCTGAATGCATAAACACTTCTCTGCATTTTAAAATGGAGAGCCATTACTACATGGCTCTTTTAACTGGTCCTATGTTCCACCAAAAGGGTTCCACTATTGTTAAGTACGCTATAGAGAACTTTAAGGTGGAGAACCATTTGAAGAGCCATTTTGCTCTGAGTGTCCCTGTTTCTACGTACCAACAAAGAGTCCAGTTAAAAGCAATGTTTGTTGTCATTCATCACTATAATTGTATAAATTGGAACAAATGTTCTTCAGGCCCAGCACAAAACAGACAACCAACTAGGGACACACCATTGCAAAATGAAACTGTTATTATGAGCCTGGAGTCCTTGTCCAGTCCTATACAGAAGCGTATTGTCCTACAGAGATGGTGTTATACAGTAAATTATCTTTACCTAATACATACCCCAGGCCAAATGTGTCTCTAAATGTATTTTGATCTGCTAATGTATAGCCGCATGCTAAAAACAGCAGGCGAGATGCAACCTAAAATTCTCAGGCTAATTTATCTCCTTCGTCTGAAGATCAGCTGGTTATTTCTGCACAGGAATAACATGAACAGACCACAGCGGGAAGCAATACAGTAACTTCTGCAAGCTACGTTTATGACATCACTCAGTTTTGTAACGTAACGTCCATTTATTTTTATTTTGCTGTCACTGTTTGACATATTTTTACAAGCGCTGAATAGAATGTGTGGCTCAGTCTTGTTTGATGAGGTGGTGGTTGTTGTTGTTTTGTGACAACCCTTTAAAGTCATTAACAAATGTTTGGACAACTCAAGTAAAATCCAAGTTTGTGTTGGTTTCAGGAGGAAAACGTTAGTTTACTGAGAATTCCTATTAAAATACACAGGGAAGTGACATAAAATGTTGAAAATGTACATAAAATAACACGTTTTATATTTTATTGATTTATTTTATGTATGTATCAGAAACAAATCCCGTTTTCGAGTTTGTTTCATAAAGAAATTACTTGGAAAATCAACTCAATATTATTATTTGCCCAAGTAACGAGTGAAGGCAGTCTGATTTTTAAGTGTACGCTGTTCTGCCGCCTCTTCCCAAACCTGCTATGAGATTGCGAGTTGAAACAATCGCATAAAGTTCGCTCCTCGCTGAACTTACGGTGAACGTCGTACGTCGCTCGTTACTGGATTTGAGAGGAGCGAAAACATTAAAGTGGTAAAGGCAGAAGGCCTCGTCCAATTCCTGAACCCCTCCTTCCCCTTTTTAAGCTTGTGTGCTCCCCGTTTCTCCGCTGTCTCCCCGCATTCCCTCACTCCGACAACCGACAAAACGACGACGCCCGACGACAGCAGCGTCTCCTTACCTGGATGAACTGGATGGTGAGAGCAGACTTGCCGACGCCGCCTCCTCCGACCACGACCAGCCGATACTTCTCCTGCACGGAGGCGTCCTTCCAGCCAGCCATGAGGGGAAAAACACACTCCAACACTCACACACACTCGCTCGCTCTCTCTCTCACACACACACTCGCGCTCTCTCACACACACTCGCCGTGAGCGCACAGCACGCGCCTGACAGGCCTCCGGACCGAGACACCGACCGCGGCGCCGAGACACAAAACCACAGCGGGTCCGACCAATAATCCGCGGAGCTTCGAAAAGTGGTGAGAATCCCCCGGCGCTCGAGCCGCCTCTGTCCGTCCGCCCTCCGCCGCTCTACCGTTCGCAGCCGCCGAGAGAGAGAGAGTGAGTGAGAGAGTGCTGCAAGATGGGGAAAGATAGCAGTGATAGTTCCCGTCGTTACACTCAGCCAACGCTAGAGGCCGCCCTTCTTCACTCCAGTGTACACACATACAGCAAAAATGTACTAGAGCATATTGCATACACAAAGTTCAGTGGGATTAATAAACAAATTTAAATTACAGCACTAAAAGCCAATATTGCCTTTGTCACAGCGGGCGTAGATACGGGCAAATTCATAAAAGCAATGTACTTTGAAGAAAATCAAGTCAACCAGATGGTGTCACAAAGCTGCTTTCCAGACATCGAAAAAGAAAACAATGGTCAAAATTAATAACCCCATGTGAGCAAGCCAAAGGAAAAAGTGGTAATGAAAACCTTGGGACAAACCAAGACACTCAAGTCCTGATCTGCTCAAAGAAATGATAAAAAAATAGTTTTAAGTTAAAACTGCAGGTAGAACAGCTTTGGAGTCTGTATAAATAGTGGAGGACTTCAGTAAACATCTGTGCTTAAGCAGTCTTATCACATACAGGAGCTGCTGCCTGGGGGCTACAGGGGCCACAGATGTGGAGTGTAGCAGATGCTGGGAATGGAGGGCAGATAACTGGTCTCAAGGCAGGTAAGCAGGAGCCTCCAGCGATCCATCAGAATCACACTGGACTGGAGAGTAGTCATTAACTTAAAGGGAGTAGATGGCATTAGTTAATTTGTATTTATGGCTTATAACGTAAATTATATGTATGAATATTATTAGAGTGTGGTTATAGTGACTCTGGCAGATCTATCTACGGCAGAAGAAATAAAAGGACGGGACTAGCAGGTAACACAGACATGAGAGCACCCACATCCCTCGCTCCATCGTCATAAACACGAGTGATCGCATGTGAGTGGTGGGACAACAGTGACAGCATCTCAGTGTACCACAATTCCCTATGTGAATGGACCCCTGGTTCTATAGCCTTTATCTAAGGCAAAAGGTTAATTAATAAAAGCTACGCTAAGCAAGTAAGTAGACTTAAATATTGAAACTGTGTGAGTGATGCACATTAATTGAAAGATTATTCCAGAGTTTGGGGGGCTCTTTAGGGGGAGATAAAAGGACTAGTTCTAAGTGCTGCAAATTATATATATGTTATATATATTAAAAATTTATATATAAATATTATGTAAATTGCAGAGACTATAGAACTGCCCCAACTTCTTTTCTGAGTATCCCTGATCACAGCGCTGGAGTCATCTTTATGTGAGAGTGCAAAGACAAAGTGCTAAACAAACAAAAATGCACAGAGAAATAAGTGTACTAATAATATTGTGAAAACCAGAATAGAGAATAATAAACAGAAAATGGCCGCTCCTCGCTCCTCACTCTTCAGTCCTGGGCTCTCACGCTGAACAGAGCTGCGGCTCATTCTCATTTAAAGGAACAGGCGCTGAAACCACTTGTTCTGAAGTGGCCTGTTTTGACAGGGGGCGAGAATAGTGCTGTGTTGTTTGATCCTTGTGGCATTTTGACCAAAGACATTTCATTAAGACCATACGGAACTGTGCTATCTTGGGGAAAGTTGGTATAAAATGTCTCCTTTAAGCATTGCACAACACATGCCTCAGACGCCAATGCACAGCTGTGGTCTAGAGTGACTCAATAAGTTGTTTATAAGGTTTGCTTTTGTTTAAATGCTTTCTACCTCCACAGCTGCCTATGTAGGCAATTAGCCAATTATGCAGGCAATTAGGCAATACTAAGCACTGAAAAACACCCAATGTGAATTGTAGTGAAACTGAAGAGAGCGATATTCTTTATTATAAAACAGTGACCTCTGACCATGCAATCTGACGAGCCGGCAGTCAAGAGTAATCTAAAACAGTAACTGTATCCTTCCGCTGTGCAATGATTGCTATGTAACATCTTGCCTAGGGCAGCAGCTAATGCTGCTTCTACTAACAGTTATTTGTAGAACACACAGAAATCTGGACAATGGACAAAGTAGAATGTGACACTAGCCGTACGTCAAATTCCAAACTTAATTTGATCATAATTCAATGTGCGATTCAGTGAGAGCTGAGACACTGGACAATGAACAACTGAAAATGTTTCTTTTTCTCCAGCCTCTTATTTGTATTTTATATTCCACCTTAAATGTTGTGGCATGTATTGCCCAGTGCCAACCTGAGACCAGTTAATGAACAAATATAATGCATGCGTATTGTGAAATGACTTTAAATATCTATTTTCACTTACGCTGAAATGTGTGAGTGAAGAGATTTACTTCTGTGACTACATTTTCAGCCCCTCAGATTTAGTTCCCAGTTTCATTTTCGGGTTTAATTTCACCTGTTGTGTTGGTTTAGCACCTGCTCTTTATTCTGTTGCTCACGTTCTCACTTTAAAGCTTAAAATTATTTATTTTACCTGAAACAATCAAAAATCAGAAAGGTATTTTAATTTAAGTAATTTCACTGCATTTTTATTTAGCATTTATTACGTTTAAGGTTTGATAGCTACTTTTACTTTATATAGTATTTGAATGACATGTGAGGGGGGGGGGGGTCCTTTTTTTTCTGCACAAACTCTGAAAAAAGGACACCCAGTCTGTTTTATGTGGGCTGCCTAATTTAGAAAACATGGGATGAATCCAGCCTTTCTGCTTATGTGCTGATTCTGAGGTCAAGTGCTGAGGTTTTAAAATAGTACTGCCCCTTTTCTGAATTTTTCCAGTCGAGTCACATCCCTGGACCCACGTTTATATTGGAGCTTAAGGCTAAACAGAGTTAAAAAAAACACAAGTGCTGAGAAATGAGACTGAGAAACAGAATGGAGAAGAAAAAATGGCGAAAATGAGCTTTTGCTCCTGGCTCATCACACCTAGGTGGGTAGCGTTGGGTTGAGCATTGACTCATTTTCATTTAAAGGAACAGGCACAGAAACTGGAAGTTCTGGTCAGTGCTATTTAGTCAGAGGGATAACTGTGCTCTGGTGTTTGATCCTTGTGGTATTTTGAAAAAAGCATGTCACAGACATTTCATCAAGACATGACCCAGAAAACAGTGTCAGCTTGTGGAAGGTAGGTATAATATGTATTATATTTTTTTATTATTAATAATAATAATAATAATAACACCTTAAAAACTGGGTGTGTTTTTTTATTCATTCATTCATTCATTCATGGTCTGTAACTGCTTAACCAGTTCAGTGTCGGGGTGGGATTCCGGACCCTACCAGGAATCATTGGGCACATTCCTTTGCAGGGAGGCACACACTCACACATTCGCTCACACACTTACACCTAGGGACACATTTGAGTTGCCAATGTACCTACCAACGTGTGTTTTTGGACTGTGGGAGGAAACCCACGCAGACACAGGGAGAACACACCAAACTCCTCACAGACAGTCACCCGGAGCCCAAACATCATAAACAAAATTTTCACAATCCATTCATTTGTCACTCCACTATGTAATTAAATCACAATATGCACTTCATCAGCATTACAATATACACCAATTAGCCATAACATTATGACCACCTCTTTGTATCTACACTCACTGTGCATTCTCTCAGCTCCACTGACCATAAAGGGGCACTTTGTAGTTCTTTAATTACAGATTGTATTTCATGTGTTGCTGTGCATACACTGTTTGTCGCCTTTCACCATGTTCTTCAATGGTCAGGACCTGCACAGGACCACCAGAGAGCAGAGTGGTGTATGATTAGGGTGATGAGGAGTAAACAAAGTATGCAGAGAAACAGGTGGACTATAGTCTGTAATTCTAGAACTACAAAGTGCTCCTGTATGGTTAGTGTAGCTGAGAGGATGGACAGCTAGTGTTGAAACAAAAAAGAAGTCCTAATGTTATGACTGATCAAAGTGTATTCAGCGGACTGTGTATTCAGCTACGTAAGTGGTTCTTGAGATCAAAACATACAATAAAGGGGCATGCTAAAATGGAAATGCTGTTGTTTCTGGTTTGTTTATGTTCAGAAGCTCCAAGTATTTTATTGTGGAACGGTATGTTTGAGAGAATAAAACACTGTTGTTTGTAAGGTCTGTAAGTTTTTAATTCACTGTTTGAATTACCACAGAAACTCATCTGTGACTTAGGTTGGAAATGCAGTTAGCTGTCTCCTGAATTTAGAGATATTTACACGTTAAGTAATTTTAAAGTGGAAGTCTTTCTTAAGTAAACAGCAAAAAAAGTAAATATTACCCACCTATGGAGCAGAAATACAGCAATATCCTCATCTCATGTTTTGATTTTCAAGGTATGGAGTTCTCTCCATTGTCTAAAAACATCCTCAGAATAAAAAAAAAAAGTTTTTTTTTTTTGTCTTTTTTTTTTTTTTTTATAAAAATTCGTGAACATCGCCTTTAAAGCAGAGGAAACATTCTGGTGAACCACTGCTCTAGCTCTTTCTCAGTGGTCAGTCGTTGACCACAGAACATCTCCTGGCTGGATATTTTGGGTGGTGAGCCAACCTAGCAGTGATGCTGCTGTGTGTAAAAATCCCATTTGTGGCCTGATTTACCAGATGTACCAGCAGTGTGCCACACACTCCCAGGTCAATTTCGCCACTGTGCTGAAAACCCTCCACCAGAAGTGCTGTGGTCAGGAACTGTGATGAATGGGGATGTTGCAAAAATGGGTGTGCCAACATACAGTTTCATCTGATTTTATGCAGTTTATGCTGTTTAATACTTTTGTTTCTTTGTGCTGTTTTGGGTCCAGGGCAGTGACTGGAGAAACTCAGACGACGAGGGTGAGACAATTCTAAAGCCTCCACACTTGATGTAGGATGTAGAACAGCTCATTTTATTCTATAACTACTGAATTAGGCAGCCCAAAATAAATTGACTGGATGGTCTTGTTTCACATTTTGATGGTTGATAGGCTCCAGATCTCCAAATTAATGTGCTAATGCTGATAAAACTGGTGAAAAAACGGGGCAGTCGTAGCCTAGCGGCTAGAGGACAGGGCTTGGTACCAGAAGGCTGTCAGTTCAATCCCTAAGATCGGTGGTAACATCCACAGCCTAAGTGTCCTTGAGCAAGGCACTGAACCCATAACCCATCACCCCCATTTTTAAAATCACATGTTCCATTTAGGCAGCACACTGGCGCAGCAGGTAGTGTCGCAGTCACAGCGCTCCAGGGACCTGGAGGTGGTGGGTACAAGTCTCGCTTCGGGTGACTTGTCTGTGAGAAGATTGGTGTGTTCTCCCAGTGTCCGTGTGGGTTTCTCCCATGGACCAAAAACACATGTTGGTAGGTGGATTGGCGACTCAAAAGTGTCCCTAGGTGTGAGTGAACGTGTGAGTGTGTGTCACCCTGCAAAGGACTGGGTGTGTTCCCGCCTTGTGCCCAGTGATTCCGGGTAGGCTCCGGACCCACTGCGACCCTGAACTGGATAAGTGGTTTCAGACAATGAATGAATGTACCATTTAAGGAATCTTTGGTATAATAGGACTAGCATTTAACTTCACAGTTAGTGATTTAAACCCAGGAGAGCCAATACACATATCTATGTCTTTACCAGCCCTCTGGGTGAGGAAGATAATGTCAAAATATACTTCAAAATGAATAAATCCTCTAAGCTATAATTCAATTTTTAAGTTAACTGTGCTATTCTTTAGCACCAAGAGAACTGATTAGGTTTAGGATATGAACTGGATTGTTGGTTTAATCTGAGGCTGTAAATAATATAAAATAATAGAATGAAAAAGACACAAGGTGCTCAGGTGTATAAAGTAAAATTTAAAAGATAATGTGGGAAATGATAAAAAAAAAAGGATGACGGTGTGTGAGTCGGAGAAAAGGAAAGGAGTGGATGGATTCTCATCTGGACAGAAAGGTCAAGTTTGATAACTGTGAAATAGTATTAATTGATGTTCTTTTAATACCATGTTGGACCACTCTGTACTGCTCTATGGTCTGATATGTCAGTGAGGTTCACGTGCACTGCACACAAACGCTCACATTTGCTCTTTCAGGCTCTTTCAGGGTTTGGGTTGTGTGACTGAAAAGCAGCCTACTAATCATAGACTGGCTACCCAAAAGCATCTTGGGATCATCTTTACTGCGAGAGAGTGTGTTCAGTGTTATGCCTGCTCTACAATTTAAGAATCAACTTTGTGTGAAGACGCTTTCAGGAAACCCAGCCCTAGCTCGAAATGAGACATTCCGAGATGTTTGTTTTTCCATTTGTACAGATCTTCATGAACATTTCTATATATATATATGAAGATTAGAGATGGGTAATAACTTCTGATGATGATGATGTACATATTTTTGGGTTTGATTTTTAGACCTACAAAAGATTCACTTTTATTTTTAATATATTTGTTGACAGCAAAATAAGCACCAGGGTCCTAGGGCTGTGGGTTCAATCCATGCCTGAGAAGTCACCTTGGGTCTCGGTTTATTATAGTTTCTCCATGTGTCTCTTCCAGATCCAAAAACACACTGGCTGTTCAAAAGTGTCCACAGGTGTGAATGTGTGAGTGTGTGATGCCCTGTGATGGACTTGTCCAGACCTGTTGTTTGTTGTGTTACAGCAAATGATTTAATAAACGAAGCAGAGTGGTGGTTTAAAACTGCTATAGAGAAAATGGCTTAATCTTAGAATTCCTTCTATGTTCATGATGAGTACAAAATCATGGTAACACTTCATTTTAAGGTCAGCTTCTTAACTGTTAATTGTCTTTTAGCAAGCAGTTAATGAATTATTAACAGGCAATTACTTACAGTAACATATAGCAGCATATCAGTTGTAAACACTTATAAATGTGTAAGTGGGTTGCGTTGGGTCCGGAGTCTACCCAGAATCACTGGGCACAATGTGGAAACACACCCTGGAGGAGGCGATAGACCTTTGCAGGGCGACACACACTCACACCTAAGGACATTTTTGGAGGAAACTGTTTATTTATTATAATATATGAATATTTTTGCATTGTAAGTAGCAAGCAGAACTCAATTGTCATGGCATGCTGAGCTTAGAATATAAACCGGTTAAAAATATTAAATCCAGACTGATCTAATATGGTAGTTATTGCTAGTAAATGAGCTCATTTGCGGTAATTGTGCTTGGTAGGACTGATGTATATTCGGGTGTCCTGTTGATCAGAAGTCACTATGAACCACCAATAAATTTACAATGACCAGGTTAGTATGCAACTGCATTATTGTATTTTTGCTATTAACTATAGCATTAATAAGCACTTCCTAAGGGTAAGTCAGTGTTTATAAAAGGTAAATAAGTTACATTTATGTTAGGGTCTTGCAAATTTCTTAATAAATACTTTATTAATTTAGGTTGTTCTTTATGAACTTACTAACAGAACAGTGCTGTTAGTTGAGAAAGAGTGTGTTCTGCTGTTGTTGTGCAACTGCAATAACAAAACACAGTCTTTCAATCTTTCAGTCTTTCAATCTAATGACCACTGAAATTTTACATCATGGAGATTAAAACATTCATTCATTCATTCGTTCATTATCTGTAACCGCTTATCCAGTTCAGGGTCGCAGTGGGTCCAGAGCCTACCTGGAATCACTGGGCGCAAGGCGGGAATACACCCTGGAGGGGGCGCCAGTCCTTCACAGGGCAACACACAGTCACACATTCACTCACACACTCACACCTACGGACACTTTTGAGTCGCCAATCCACCTACCAACGTGTGTTTTTGGACCGTGGGTTGAAACCGGAGCACCCGGAGGAAACCCACGCAGACACGTGGAGTACACAGATTAAAACATAAATAAATAAATAAATAAATAAATAAACTGCAGTAAATACAGCATGTTCCTTGATATTTACAATAATAGTGAAAATGCCCTTCAGCTTACAAAAAAATGTAAATTGAACTGAAATAAAACTGTTATTCATAGTAATGTTCAGTTGCCACTATTCAACAAGCTTTTGTAATATTTGTAAGCTTTCTTACAAATATTCATCTTAAATAAGTAACTATTGACTGTTTGTTAATCTTTAATTAGCTGCATGTTAATAGTTAATAAACTATTAAGAGGCAGAACTAAATATAAAGTGTTACCAAATTCACAAACACTAAGAAGCACACTGAGGAAGCACAGATGTGCACAATGCTCTAAATGGAAGTGCCTAGCATAGTTCTCTATTTTAGTGTTTCTCAACCCTGGTCCTGGAGGCCTGCAAATTTTAGTGCTTTTCCTGTTTCCACCCACCCAATTTAACTCCATAATGACCTGTTAATGTGTGGATTAATTGGAGCAGGTGCATTTTGAACAGGGAACTCACTAAGAAAGGTGCAAGGCTGTGGGCGGCCAGGACCAGGTTTGAGGAGTACTGCTCTATTTGACAGTGATAAGTAAATTCATAAAGGAGCCTACAGCTTAAAATGGATTGAGGAAGCAGCCTTAAACTTGGAAAAATTTACGTGTTTATTTAATTTTGTTTCCCGTATTAAAATAGTCACAGCATTGGTTTCACTTTCCACTCAGTTCCAAGTATTTTGTTTATAATTAAAATATTACCACATTTGTACTTTTCTGACTTAATTTCAAATGATACGAGAAGTTACTCGTTTCCATTTTAGTCATTCACATTCTGCTTTCCTTTTCATGTTTCATTTCATTGTTGGTGACAGCGCCTGGACGTGTCTCACTTTGAAGCTTTATCTGTGTACTGTAAGGTAAAAGAAGCTCGGAATAGAGAGCTTCATCAGTAGCTATGATGAAAGGTGCTGACATTCCTCAGAGAATATTTATCCACGTTTTTATTCTTTTTTTTCTAATTATATTAATTATATTGAAGAAGCAAGATTCTGACTTGAATTTATTTCAAGGTTATTCTACTTACCTCTGCAAATAATTATTATTTCAATGTCAGAGAACATCCAAATGCTGAGAGACATACACAGATCAACCATAACATTATGACCACCCCCTTGTTTCCACACCCACGGTCCATTCTCTCAGCTCCGGTGTCCACTTTGTAGTTCTACAAATACAAACAGTTGTCCATTTATTGCTCTGCATATATTCTTAGCCTCCTACCGCCCTGTTCTTCAGTGGTCAGAAACCCCACAGGACCATCAGAGAGCAGGCATGATTTGTGTGGTGGATCATACTTGGAGCTGCAGTGACACTGGTATGCAGGTGCTGGTATGAGTGGATCAGACACAGCAGTGCTGCTAAGAGTTGTTAAACCTCTCAGCATCACTCCTGGACTGAGAATAGTGCACAAACCTAAAATAATCCAGGCACCAGCATCCTGTATCCACTCACGAGGAACTAGAGGATGAACAACACAAACTGAGTAGCAGCTGATGAGCTACGGTCTCTGACTTTACCTCTATAAGGTGGACCAATTAGGACAGAGAGGACAGTGAGTGGGGATGTTTCTATTATGTGTCCTTAATGGGGTGCACATTAAAGCAGTTGAACTGTCTGAACTCCACATTCTCAGAGGCAGTGCAGTGGAGCAGATTTGTGAGATTGGGTCCGGAGTGCGCGATGTCCACACTACTGTCTGTTTTCTCAGCTGCAGGACCCTGCTTTCACACCCAGTGGTCATTAACGAGTCCCAGAAACGATTGCTCTCCCATAATGGCCCCAAGTGTAAGGGCTGGTCCCAGATAATGGACCCAAAGCTCTGCCAGATTCATCAAGTGACCCAGAACATGACCTCCCAAAGTCTTAGCCAAGTGTGAAGGCAGAACAGTACACAAGTGACTCTCGATAGTGTTCAGTGAAAGGAATGGAGGAGTTTTACTGACATTGTCAAGCCCAGTGACCTCATACAGCACATCCCACCGGAGAGGGGAAGAAAAAAAAAAACTTCGGGTGCAGTAAAGATTTACATGCTTTCTTTCCCTCGACTCGCCCAAGCCATCTTTGCATGTTGTTACTTTAGGGCTGCAGAAATAACAAATTCTTATTGACTCCTACTCCTGGATGTAGCCCCGGAGGAATTTGAGGAATTTCAATTAACTCAGAGTCTTGCGCTACCTCGTGTGTTCACAGGGTCCCTGTGCAGACATCGAGGACAACAACAACAACAGCTGGGGTTCTGTTCACCACATGTTATCCAGAAAATAAAAGAACAGATTTTATAAGCCAGCTGTGTTAAAAATACTCTCATACAGTTTTGTGTAAAAGACAAAGCCACTATTTATTTAATTTCACGTTTCTTTGTCTGGAAAAGAAGTAAAGTGGAGAAAATATATTAATTTTGCTTCATCCTGTTCAGAGTCACAATGAGCTCTGTGGCTACCTGGAATTGCTGGGCGCAAGGGAGGAACACACCCTGGACAGGGTGCCTCTCCGTCACAGTGCATAACTCTCAGTCACTCACCCACTCTTTTGATCTCTGGAGGAAACCCATGCAGATACTGGGAGAACACTAAACCCGGCACAGACCAAGGTGGGAATCGAACCCCCAACCCCAGGACTCTGGAGCATTTCAAAGTGGAAGGATGGACACAACCACATCAAAATTTTTGTTTTTTGAGATCCGGAGAGATAGTAGAGCTTGATATTCTGAAATCTTTACTGAAATTTCTTGTATTTAATGTTTGGTTAGGGCGGCACAGTGGCGCGGCAGGTAGTGTCGCAGTCACACAGCTCCAGGGACCTGGAGGTTGTGGGTTCAATTCCCGGGTGACTGTCTGTGAGGAGTTGGTGTGTTGTCCGCGTGGGTTTCGTAGTTGTGAGTGAATGTGTGTGTGTCTGTGTTGCCCTGTGAAGGACTGGCGCCCCCTCCAGGGTGTATTCCCGCCTTGCGCCCAATGATTCCAGGTAGGCTCTGGACCCACTGCGACCCTGAACTGGATAAGCGCTTACAGATAATGAATGAATGTTTGGTTGCCTTACGCCTGGCCCGCAAACAAGATCTGATTTTGAGGCTGATTGAGGACAACCATAAATGCCTCCCGGTTTTAGTGTAAAGATTATCTTCCCATATGCTGTAGTGTGTGGAGTCCATGATCCAATCTTGTCTCCTCCCATCTTCTCCTATTATATTATGGGCCTCACCGTTGTCCAATGAAAAACATGCATCTCCATTTTTATCAATTATTAGTTTAAATATCGTTAGAGATGTTTTTCAATATGCAACATGTTCAATATTTATAACTCAGAATATTGTAGTGTGTGTTCAATGCCAACTCTCAGGTGTAAAACGTGATGTTGCCCTCTTCCCCCCAAAAAAACAAACCAATGAGAGGCTAGCTAGGGTTATGGTTTCACTGCCATCCAGCATGAGCATTCTGAGAGTGTGTGGTGTTTCATTCATGGTGGAGCATGCCGTGTGGGGACTTTAAGGACTAACATTGATAAATAACAAAATGTCATTAAGTGTGGGGTGTCCCACGGTTAAAACCTGTATAATTCAGCTTATTGCTTTATGGATTTTCACTGCACTCCAGTTAATTCACCATAACAAATAATACAGCAGAGATAATTCATTATAAAAGGCAGGATTTTATCTGCAAATCTTCATTAAATATGAAACGGTTGGATGATTCTTGTTTTTCTATCATTTCCATCTTTTTTTGCATGACGATATTTTTCCAAAATCAATATGTCTTCCTGATATTGGGATTGATGCCCGTTAATGCAGGGCCGGTCAGATTTTCCTTAAACTCGTTAACGGTGATGCAGGATGATGCTTCCTTCCACAGGAAGGACAGCTCTGTCCCACTCGGCTCCAGAGGGAACACTTTCACAAAATGGAGAGAGCTGGGGAAACAGAAGGGCTGGACGCATGTGACATCTCCTGAAAAGAGGATGACTTCAGATACATTAATTTGCTTCACTTTCAGCATGTACAGACACCCGGACATGTGGACATCTGCTGCCCATCCAATATTTCTTATTAAATGAAGGGTATTAAATGGGTTCACTCTGTTTGCTTACAGGAGAAATAATAATAATAATAATTACACCAGATGTTGGAAGACTGCTGTGAGGATTTGATGGAAGCCATGAGGTCATGTGCTGATGTTGGATGATTAGTTCTGGATCATAAAAGCCTCTTCAACTCATTCTTATAGTGACAGTGGAGACTATAGAAACCACAGTGGGTGTACCTTAAAATAGCAGATGTTTCAGTAACAGCGATATGATTTTTAAACACATTTTCAATATTTCAATATACATTAGTTACATCATCTGTCACTGACTAGCATTCATTACAGGGCACTGCCTTCAATGCAATACTTTTTAATCTAACTTTAATTTAATTTAATTTAACTTAAAATGAAATATATATATATAAAATAACAGATGACTGAAAATGGACCTGAACTGCAGAGAGTTTAAATATTTATAGCTGTGCAGTGATTGATAAAGAATCTGAAGCTTTGTGGAGGTAAGAGGTAAATGATAGGTAAGGCATTGTTTAAAGCTTTCAGGTGACTGAGGCAAGTGCTTCATTAAGCAGTTACTACTTTAATTCATTAATCATTATGATATCAGTATATTCTAAGTGTTCCCTTTGCTCTGAAATGGTTAATTGTAGAAAAATGTGTTCGATTCCTTTGAAATTGTTGTAATAAAAACTATTATTAAAAGTATTACAATGTCTAAGGCACAAATACACTGTTTTCCCCTCTAACCACAACCACCATTAAGCCTAAATATGACCTGATACAATAGCAATCATTAGGCACTATTTTTGCTGCACCCTGCGTTAGATTCAGACAACGTTCATTACCTTTAAATACAATAACTTTCTTTCTGAAAGATTGTAAAAGCACTAAACTCTTCAGACATCTGGGTTCCTATCAACCCCCTCATTAACTGACACCAAAACTGCTCAGAGTGGCTTTGTTTACATCAGAGCCATTTATTTACGGAGGATAAGGAATCTCATAAAAGTCCACTAATGTAGAATTTATAAGAGTCCTCCTTCCTACTGTACTCACTTAATGGTATTGCATGTGGAACACAAATAAAGACAGCAGTATCAGCAGTTTCCTGCCATCTCTCCCCTGGCCAAAGAGATTGGAAAGTGTTGACTCTCACTTATCTCTAATAGAGCATTACCTATCTCTAATACAGCCTTTATATTAAATCAGCTTACACAGCATTCTCCGAGGACATGGCCAGTGACCAGGTGTAGCATGGCATTCGTGGGCAGACTGGCTCTGGACTTGGGCCCCCACACAGTTCCTCTTTCCAGAATGCAAGCAAGATATGCTTTACCACAACTTGTGTAAGGGTTAGTCATCTGAAATGCATGTGACTTTAACTAAATCCTCCAGATTCCAAAAGACTCTGTAAAAGAGAAGACATCCTTTGTTGTGTCAACTGTGGTTATGGCGGGCAGCGATGTCTGCTGGCTCCTTATGGGTGGCACATTCATATAAAGGGCAATGGTAAATTTGGCAACATTGCTCCTATAAACAAAGACTGTAAAGAGTAAGACCCCTTAGCCCTACCCCTCCCTTTTGCCTAAAGGTAGGGGTGTCAAGTCTTGTTGGGGGAAAGAGCCACTTGAAACCGAGATGTGAATGCCTTGTGAATTAGCAGCAAGCAACCAAAGAATGCCACAAATATAAGTATTTTCTCCTTTAAAAACTGATAACTACTGTGTTATCTTAGTCTAATACAGTTTCAATGCATAACATCCCTTTAGTTCACAAGAAGCATAAAATGTCTCTGAATTTCCAGCGCTACCTTAAATGACGAAGCAATTCCATCCTAGCGACTGTGGCTACTGCAGAATTTAAGGGGGAACTGGACTTTTTGAACAAAAGACACCAGATAACCAACAGAATTCAGCTTCATATCTCAGGAAGTTAGGAACGGGTGATAATATATGATTGTGGAATGCTTTTGAAGGCATGATGTCCTAAATATAACTACGATAAACTCCAGAAGCTCTGAGTGTTCTGATGACATATCAGGCCCTTTAAAGGTCAGAGTGAAATTAAGACATGGGATTCACCCCAAGTGCCACATGATGGAACTCTACAGACTGAAAGATTTGAAAGAAACAAAGTAGACTTTGATGGTCTACGTGGAGCAGTGTTTATTGAAACAGATTACAGATTAATGAGGACACAATCCTTTGAGAGCATTTGGGAATCTTGTTGTAGAAACGTCAAATAATCCCTTTACGCATATTTCACAGGATTACTGAGCCTGGCAACAAAGCACAGAGTGTGTACAGGAGTCAGGAGAGACAGGAGACGAGTGATAGAGGACAGAGGAAATAAAGATAACCACCGCACTTCCAGGTGAATCCTCATCTGTAGTTACAGTGGCCTCAATTTGCCTCAAAGCTTTATGAGACAGATTTCTTCTGGGAGAGATTAATCTTGTCGCCCAAACTCAATGCCATGCCCTACAGGGAAACATACAGGAGAAATTTGTATTAAGCAGCAGGATAACCTTAGAATAATGAACAGTAAGAGACTTCGTTGTGCCGGGCCGAATGGACCAGAATACCCTTGAATTACCCTTGAATCTCTTTCATTCAGAAAGCCACAATAATACTACACAGATCAATTCACATTATTCACAACAATCCATTATTCATTCACCCAAGGCATCACCATCCATCTTTCTCTACACATTGGCCTGCATGATGGATTCTACCCTTTTACAATAGATTGGGTTTTTGTTTCCAGAGAAAGTAAAGAGGGCACAGAATCATTGCCAGTGGCTCACCTGGCTCTTGGCCCGGATGCGAATGTGACCGTTGACTGGGGCGTCTGGCCCGAGGTGGATAGGTTTCTCAATGCTGACATTGGCCAGGGCATCCTCCCCAAAAATGGAGCGAGCATACAGGTTGGCAGCCATGAAGCCACAGATGCCAGAGAGCGCCTGGATTTTAAACACAATCCAGACAAATGCTAATGAGTATGCCTCACTAAACACCAACCAGATGACAGATGAGGAAACATTGAACCTTTGGAAGGCTATAGCATTACCTTCTCTGGAGTCAAGCACTTCATGTTGGTGGAGCTAAGAATGTGCTGAAGATACTCGTTCAGGTCTGCGATGTTGGTGTTTACTGTAACCTTTAGAAAATTAGAGAAGAGGAGAAGCATGTAACATCAAAATGGGCGAGTCTATCATTAAGTAAATCACAAGGAAAAAAACATGGCCTCTGCTCTTGCCTTGTTTTCCCACTCGAATTCGGCCCACATCTGTCTGAACTCTGCGTCTGTGCAGGACGCTGGCTGAATGTAGTCCATGATGTCAATGTGTATGTCACTAAGGACTACACAGTTCCTGTCGCTGGCTGCTCCAGATATATCATACACTGCAAACCATGCAATTAAATCCGTATCACAAGAGGCAGCGAAAAATGAAAAATAGGCATTAAGAAGTAATAATACATATTAAACAGCAGCTGCAAGGACATACCGATATTTCCAAATATGATGCCATTCTCCGTGGAGGCCACTTTGACGTTGGCTTTAATGTTGGCAAAATCATGTGGAGCCAGAGTGAGAGGAGATGGTTTCTCTACCAGTTTAAGGTCTCCTGCACAATTAATAAAAACATTAACAGATTTTAAAACTAATCTAGTGAAATGGAAAGCTATAAAAAGGGGTTCATTTTTGTGAGAACAAAGTATGTACCCAGTGTTGCCAGTTCCAAAGTGCAGTTCTGTAGAGTGTCACTGGTTTGATTGACTACCAACACATCCAACACTATGTCATACTGGTTAACATGGACATAGGCTTCAGCATAGACTGGGTCTGAGAAACCAGTTAGCTGTGTCACCTGTTAGGAAAAAAAACAGAACAATCAGATCTGCTAATTCCTGAACAATTGTAGTGATGGTGGAGCCCTTTGGCATATCCTCAGATAAAATTATCACATTAATAAAGAGTGAAATCACAAATTAACAAAGCAAAGACATTTTATTTTTTATAATTTAATTTAACAGGCCAAATTCTACATATTAGTTAGCATGTATCTGAAAAAGGAAATCTGACATACCAGCAGGCAATCCCTGCTGAAACCACTGAAACGTATGTACCATATTTTTAAGACCCCAAGGACTCAATTACCTGCCTAACCCATTTAGCCCATTTCAACCCACTTTTCACTGAAAATTCTGTCAGCAGATTAACAACGCCATCTGCTGGTCAAACCCCACACACTGCAATTCTCTAGAGCGGCTAGAAACAAGGAGCCAACACTGTGGTCTCCTACCTTGTTGAGTTTGGAGGCGAGAGGGTCAGCTGCCTCTTTCCTTTGTGTGTTGCCCATAGCAGCTAACAGACTAAGCTGGAACTGGTCTTCTTTAGAGGTCATCTCATTCTTAGCAGTCAGCTGCATAAAGGAGATGGGGTCGTCTGCCTGCACTGTTACGTTACGCTTCTCTGATTCTTTCTGTTGATCAAAGTGAGCAAAAAAAACAACTAAAAACATTGCCACGAGCGGACTTGATATTCTGACATCTAATCCGCAGATTCAAATGCATATAGATACAAGTGTGTATACCTTCTGAGAGAGCTTCTCCTCCTCCAGGCGTACAGTGAGCATGTGAGACAGAGATCTGCGGCACTCCTTGTTGAAGATGTCATTCATGAGGGGTGAGCATTCTGACAAAACCTTGAGGCAGAGCGAGATTCTATCCACATCGTCATCTGTGATGGGCTTCTTTGGCAGGGAGGACCTGCCCAAATGGAGCACTGTGGCCATAATCAACATAGCTTCTGCAACAAAGGACTGAAGAGAGAAACAAAGTAGCGTCAGAGCACAGAGAAATCTCTTAAAAAGTAGCTTTTAGAACAACATTCTTGGGTCGTGACATTTTCTCACATTTTGCTTCTTTTTGTCTGGAACAATGGCTACGTAGCGAAGAGCTACTTTAGTGAGCGTGGTGGCAAGAGACGCAGCAACATAAAAGTCTCCATCCATGAGGAAGCCCCTCAGTGGAGGTCTGCAGGACAAAGAAGTGGATACAATAAGACAGAGAACAATCTCAAAACTTCAACAATTAAATTATGTATACATAACAGTGACACAATATGTGGCCTAAAGTTTTTGTTCCCTTCTAGTTGAGATATCAGATATTTTAAAGCAAGCCTATTGCTTACAGAAATTAAATTGCACACTCACTGTTTGTATAATATCCATAGAACAGCCCTGACCAACAGTTTGGGGCACCACACTGAAGTTGCAAGATGCCCAATGCCAAAGTGCTCGCTAAAGGAGTTCAAGTAGTGTGTGACTCTGAACCATGAATCCTCACATAAATGTTCCAATATCTAGTGTAAAGCCTTATAAAACAGTAGAAGCTCTTTATTAGAAGAAATATATAGGAGTCAACATCTTTTCAGCCGTGTAATAGCGCATTTAGGAAGCTGTACCTGTCTTCTTCTTTTTTGGAGGGTCTGGAAGAGCTGAGGGCACTCTGAGTTACATAGGTACCCATTTCAGTGACCAACTTCTGGGCTGGGGCTGCACTCACTTCTTCCTCTGGCTTCAACTCGCCTGCCTCCTTCTTGATTTCATTCTCCACAATGGGGATCTAGAAGCAAAAGATCAAAATGAAAAAAAATACCGCTGCAGTTCTATTGTGTAAACTATTTCCTGATGAACAGATTAATAGAAATGCTTATGAATACAGTTTGTAAATATTCCTGTACCAAATTCTTTTCAAAGTGAGGAAGTCTTTTGCTTATCTTCTAAGTAGAGCTGGTCCAGACTTTCCTGGGGCCCTAAGCAAAATCTGTATAAGGGCCCTCCTACCTGAACTCTGTAAGCTGTTTGTAACAACTGATGATTTTAAGGTGGAATTGAAAAAAGCAAACGTAGAACTGCTTCACTGTTGAAGGTGTAGCAAACACCTCAAATATGCCGGTGTTCATGTGACTGTGTGAAACTTCGAAGAACTCCACTTAGCACTTGGTATCTATGTCATTTCTTACGGTGGAATGGAATAGTAAGGAACTTTGAGTGCACTTTGAGTGTTTGGGGAAGTTTATACGAGTAATATAAAACCATCAGTACATGTTCACTTTTTACATTTCTGCTTCAAAGTTTTGTTCATGATACTGTGGCTCTGCAAGGCTTTTAAGGCTGTGGGGAGCAGATGTGCAGTGCACGCCACCTCTAAATATATCCAAATTCCACGGCTATGTATGTAGAATATTATTTATTAACAATTCAACCTCGAGGTTGCAGGTTACCTCACTACTGTTCCCGCTGGTTAATTTTGTGGAATTTAATATGCTCCTTTCATATCCTGACGGATAGTTTCACTTCATCTTCTGATGATCCACTGACTAACAAATACTCCCTAACGACGCAAGGGGGAGACGAGGAGGCCTTTGTTAATTTGCAGGGATTTACGCAGTGTGTGTAGTGAGCCCATAAGGCGGTCCGGTTCTGCTCCAAGTGACTGTTACAAAGATCATGGTTTTGTGCCGACATCCACAGAACACACACAAATCAAAACAAAAAAAAATTGGGGAAAAGGTCATTTACAATGTATAAACTACACTTAGAAATCAAATGATCTTAGATTAAATTTTTTGGAGTTAACTGTCCTTGTTTAGCATAAGGCTAATAAATACGATGACAAATATTTGTGCTCCATCATCTACCTCAGTGTCACCACCTGAACCCCACACTTGTGTGTGTTCCACCCATAATGTACTTTTTTTTAAACACAGAGAGGTTGTGCACCCACTGAAATCTAGAGTTTACATAAGCATTGATTGTATGAATATTTATATGAATAGAGTCCTCACTCTATAATACTAGCCTTTTTCCCCCAAATTGTTTTAGAAACCCCTTTGTCATGCTTCTTGCAGAACATTTAGAATACATATAGTAAAAACCCTTGTAAAATGTTGTAGGAAACACTACCATAATTTTTACATAATGTAATATGCTTTTATTAATCTTGGCTAGAACTGGCAAATACCTCTCCGAGCGATCTGCGCACTTCTGTCATGACGCTCTGGATATCCTCTTTGGTGCTGCAGTACTCCCCCAGAATCCACAAAGCTCCTCTATAAATTCTGAACCCAGAAAGAGTGTTCTTATAACATATGCCAATTTGGTAAGAAACAGCACATCCTTTAAGATACTGAAAGGGATCTTTGTTTCTCTAGATTGATAAATCTGTTACAAATAAATCTACAACACTGTATTCTCTTCCAAATATAACAAGAGAGTAATAAAGTTCACTCTCTATAGACTTACTTGACTGTTTTGATGGCATGGAAAACCTCCAGCATTTTCTCTATAATGAGAGGCCTGAGGTTATCAAACCTCTGGATGGCCTCCCGTACAAATTCCAACACATCAGCAGCAGCTGCTTCATTCGTGTCACTCAGGAACTCCATCAGCTGAGGGCACACAACACAAATAACATCTCAGTAAAAAAAACGTACTTCTGACCATTGCTATTCACAATACACAAACGCACACATAGATAGATAGATAGATAGATATGTAACCTTATTTACATCCAGATATTTGCAATTAAATTTTCAGTTAAACAACAATTAAATGG
This sequence comes from Hoplias malabaricus, assembly GCF_029633855.1. Taxonomy (NCBI): domain Eukaryota; kingdom Metazoa; phylum Chordata; class Actinopteri; order Characiformes; family Erythrinidae; genus Hoplias; species Hoplias malabaricus. The sequence continues at coordinate 10,253,670 of NC_089815.1, read as the reverse complement.
TTAAAGAAGTGGAGTGGTTGTGTGTGAAATGCATCTTTCTAGAGAAACGTAGAGTCAAAAATTTAAAGTTTAATGTCCCTAAAACCTCCATAACATAAAGTTGTCTCACTCATGGAGGTGATGCCAGAGGCAAAAGTGTTCCCAAAGGAAACATTTTTAAAGGTTTAAATCTCAAGCACTGAACTGTACAATGAAAATTAAGTGGAATTCTCATTTGGATTTATCACATACACAAAAACACTTACTGTTACTCTGATAGCCATTATAAAGCTGCATATAAATCTCCAGAGTTTATTGGTTAGGTATGTTCTCCAGAACTCAACTTGAAATAAAACTAAAATCAGATGTTTTAATAACTGTGTTGATGCTAAACGCAACAATGCAAAATATGATGGCAGGACAATGTGCCTCTCTGGAGATTAACAGCATGGTAGTGATTTATCATAAGCAAAATCATTTCAGAAATGTTATCTATTAATCCAAGAAGATGGACTAGGTTATAGGTTGTGGGGGTAGCTGTGGCCTAATGGTTAGAGGACGGGAGCTCAATTGACTACTAACTGCTGCCTGGGCAGTGAGGATAGCTGCCCTCCTCTGTGTGTGTCTGTGTTTGTTCACTGCCATGAACGCTCTAAATACATTAGGAAAATTTTATTTTATGTTGTGCAATGACAAACAAACAAAGTTATTACTCACTACTGGGATGACGTTGGCAGCCATGTCTGGGAAGCGCACACTGCAGGAGTGGAGAGTCCGCACAAGCAGCTGCCTGTATTTGTCTGTGTCCTCATGCTCTGTCACATTATTAGTCTTGATCACTTCTTTCTTAAGTACTATAACCAACTGTCAAAGTGTAGAACAGAAGGGAACAATTTTTGATTTTACATGAGCGGTTATAGTTACATATTTTCAGTTATGTTCAAGTATACAACTTATCATTAGAACATTTAAGAACAAAGACTTTGTTATAGACAGGCGTATATATATTTAGACAAATAAATGTTGTTCAAAAGTTCAAAGTTCACAGAATTAAAATTCAATTCAACTGAAAGGTTAAAAGACAAACAACTTAAATATTTGTACAGTTTAGAAAACTTTTATATAGTTAAAATTTATATAGTCTACAGCAGCTGTCACCAAACTTTTAACATTTAAGACCACCTTTTGAAATCTGAATCAAAGAAAGATCTACCATCATAAATGCCAGGCTTAGGCTACTTAAAATAACAAATCTGTATAAATATCCACATTGCCTCCAATAACATAAAATAAAACTGTATATTTACTTCATTAATGTCCAGCTGAGTGTTGGCTGTGGTGGTACTCAGTGCCTAGTGCAAGTGCTACATAGGTGTTTCTGACAAGTTGTCCAACCTATCCATACCTATCCTATAGCAGCTCTGCTCATGTGCCTCATACAATCTTAGCTTACTGTCATTTGCTTCAGCGTTCCAAAACTGTTCATGTCTAATCAAATGTGCAAAAAAACGTATAAGTTTATAAACAATATATTATCACTGCAATTACCTTTAATTACATTGTTTTTCCCCTCAGACGTGGATTAAGACAGTGCATATCTCCTGCTTATACCTCGTTGGAGCATATTCTGAAATGTTTCTTACAGAAACAGATAGGTTTCTTACAGTTAAAGAGCAGCAGCACTATTGGTCAGGATTGTGGATTTGCGTGTAAGAAATCTCAGACACAAACCCTGTGTGACTGTGGCTTTATTTGTCCCTGCTTAACTAGCCAGTAAACTACTGCAGATACAGTATGATGCAGATTTTGTAACTTAAACATGATAACTGAAGCAGCCATTATATATTATGATCAACTTGCATGGTCTTGGCGATCGACTGGTTGGCAACCTCTGGACTAGAACGCATGCTTTTAAAACAGCAAACCAGATTGACACTAAAAAGCAAAAAGAATTTTATATTTGCATTGTAGCACACAGCAACACACCTCCTCCACATTACGGGATGATACCAGGTCCAGGGCCAGCTGCAGCGTCTTCTTCCGGACTTCCAGATCAGGGGTGGTGAGAACTCTCAGGATATCCATTACCAGATCCTAAGATTAAAACAAAGTGATTATCCATCTCGCTACTTCCGGTTTCCTGTTCCTAATAAATGTGCCAATATGACATCTATCTGTACCTGCAGAACACGTTCATGAGTCGGGTGCTCCTTCAGCTCAATGAGCCTGTCCAGGACAATGAGCTTGACGTTGTTATCGCTCTCCTTAATGATCAGATCAATGTAACATTGAGCAGCAGCCTGAAAACACAGGGACAGAGGCAGTTTAATTGAGACTATTCAAATGCTAGGAAATTTAGTTACTGCTCATTGGATATGAAAGGCAATTGCATGTGGTACCTTAATGGCAGTGGGTGCACTAGAAAGGGTGACCAGTGTGCCTGCGGCTTCATATTTTACAGCGGGACTAGAAGACTGCAGCAAGTTGTAGATGCAACGGATGAAACGTGCTCTTTCAGAGGGGTTTGCATGGCAGACCTAAACATTTTGAATTCAAAACAAGATGTTAAGTATAAACTTGCAGGAAAATACCTGACAAAACATGTAAAACATGTAATAAATGAAATGTTTGCAGCAGATTTCTGCATTTCCTGCATGTAAATAGAGCCATATGCCAATATATTCACATTCAATCACATGATGATTCGATCACTGTCGCTGTACAATATTTAATTATTATATATTGTGGTGCAGGAGCACAGCCTTGTGTTGGTCATAAAGGCCCTGACTAGGACTCAACTTATTTTTGATTCAACTTATTAAATCGCCCCCAGAAGTCAAGGTCTATCTAGTTCTCTTTGCAACACGTGTAAATCCCTCACACCACAGTGCATCACACTTTTACCAAGAAAAACATAAGCTGAAAGTCTTTAAGGCGGTAGATCCGACATTTTAAACATTAATACAACAGCAAACAACTAATGTCTATGTAAACGTATAATGGAGTAAAGGAGTCCTGAGCAGAGAATGGATTTACACACACTGTGCTCTCTGCTCTGTTTTCATAGCCAGTCTGGTTCTTTAGTACAAAAAGACCTCCGACAAAGAATGAGACAACACAAAAAATTGTTTCATCACTGGATTGTTTTCCAAGATGGAGGACAATAAAAGATGCAGAAGGCCTCCAATATGACTCTGAATTATAACTGTTCCAATATGTTCTTCTGTGTTTAACAGCCACTTCCACTGGGCTTCCCAAGCCCATGCTGAGAGGGAGACTTGTACTAAACCAATGACCTAGGAATACCAAAATTCTCTCATTTACTACTGCTCATAAGTTCACTCTACTGTGGAAATGGTTCACCTGTAAAGGAAAGAAATACGCTTTGTTATGCTTTTTTCTACCCATTTAAACCCATAAGGAAAAGGCTTAATGCAAAACCAGGACAGCTGGATCTAAACTCATTTACACTTTTCTTTCAAATGCTTTTACTCATAATAACATGAAGCTATTTAACACATTTTATACCTAGGCTAAAGTGTCTAACTTTAAATTAAATGATGATTAAATGATTAAATCTCACCTTATAGATTAGTTCAACAATGACCAGTTGTAGAATGTCTCCAAATGTATGCACTTGATCAATGCAGGTGCTTAGGTAGTCGAGGGCTCTATCCTGGAAACAAACAGAACGAGGTTCTTTTAGGACAAGGATTTTAGTTTTGCACTCAAATTAATACCTGTTCCCAATGAGTGTTGTTACACATTGTGCATTGCTCTATACCTGGTCAGCATGGATCAGCATCATAAAAGCATTTCTCTTGCAACTAGCATCTTTTTCATTTACAAGAAAATCATGGATGAGCTCCGGAGCATCAGGGATCAAATTCTCGAAGTTCCTGAATACAGAGGGAGAAACAAAATCATTACCATGAGACAAGGCGAACAGAAGCAGATAAAGGAAATTCTAGATCAACACCGCTGAGTATTCATCTGAACAGCATAATCAATTCAAATACATTCTTTAAAGGAACACTATGTAGTTTTTCTACCTTAAAATTACAGCTTCTAAAATTATTGTAATGTTCCACTGAGTTGTAATAAAGAGAACAGAGACTTTGAGGCTGCTACGCCGGGTCCACTGCTGGTTTAATGCAGTAAACAACTTCAGAGTCACTGGGTGGAGGACTCTTACGAGAAAAGCATAAGATTTGTGCTGTAAAGCGATATGGGTGATTACCCAGCTACAAGAAGAATCTAACTCTGTACTCCCGGTATAGATATTATGGCAGAGGGAGCAAAGAGGAGAAAGAGACAGAGGTCGTACAAGAGTTAATACGGGATTGAATTTACACAGTAGAGTGAGCTGAACCCAACATAAGGAGGGCACAAGTTGTAGTGGTAAGTAACTTGCATTGTAACTTCCTTTGTGTGTTGCAGTGTTAGTTGGTGATAAATTACGTTTATATACGTTGAGGCTGCTAACTTTAGCTGGATTAGCATACATCAGCTGAAGCCCTGAGAGCTGTTCACGACCAATGTAAATATCACTCGGTGTATGTCTGTCTGTCTGTCTGTCTGTCTGTCTGTGTGTGTGTGTGTGTGTGTGAGAGAGAGAGAGAGAGAGAGAGAGAATGTGTCTTAGTAGAAGCTCCAAAAGTCATGTTACGTGAGTGAGTGTGAGAAAGATAGATGGGTGTGAGACTTCGACAGCACTGTAAACGTGAATTACACTCAGCAGGAGGTAGGGGGAGCTCAGGAGATAAAACATTACATTCATTCATTTTAGACCTTTAAAGAGCTCATATCATGGAAACAATTATTTGCTTTTTAAAGTTAGAAATAGTAGTTACACTTTAAAACTATACCATTTTTAGCTAAATTCAAAACAGGCCTGTTTAAGGAGATGATATGAGGTAAAAAGAAATAGTGCAAAAATTAATTATGGCTTTGTAAATCTTATAAAATTGAGCTCAGGAGAAAGTATTAAACACAGAATTGGCATAAAATGACATATAACACAAGAACCCTTTCAAAAAAAATTAAATGTTTAAAAGTTGAAAACTAAAAATGACACTGTCATGTGCCAAATGACTCTAACATATCTCCCAACCTGTAGATAGTGTAGATGGCAAGAACAGCGTTGCGCCGCACATAGCTGTGGCGGTGCTCCAGGCAGGCGCGGATAGCTGGCATCAGTGGCTCCAGCAGCTCAGACTCCTTCAGCTTGCACAGGAAGCGCAGGGTGGAGCCGCGGATGAACTCGTTGGGATGCTGCAGGTCCTGGATAAAAACCAATCAGCATCTATAGAGCTTCTTTTGCTAGTAAAACATCAATCTCGCTGCATGAAATTTACACTGAACAATTTGGGGACACGTCTAATTGCTGCTATTAAATAGCAATATTATATAATCTAATGATACATTAATTATGTCACTGGGATTTTGGTTGATTGTTTTTGGTGAAACTCTTCTATAGAAATGCATAAGCTGTGTATTATTAGGTTAATAATCCCAACATCAAAACTGTGACTTTATTGTTGATGATTGTAGGTTGTAATAAATATTTCAGATCTTGGAATTTGAAAACAGCAGTCTTGCAAGCTTTGACCAGATTATAAAAACAATGTCTTTCATCCCCAAATGCAATGATTATCTAATGAATAACACTTACCTTCCTGTAGGCATCACAGACCAGGATCATCTCCTGCAGCAGTTTGCCATCAGGAGTTGTTTTGGGCACAATCTCCCAAAACACCAGCAGCAACTTTTTGATGGTGTGGTCTTGAAGAGGGAGCACAAATCTGATGATGGTCATCAAGAGACCTGGCAACTTCTCACCATTGAGGATCATAATGATCACCTTCTTCAAAGCCTCTGTCTTGGCTTTTATTTCCCCCTTCTCTGTTTTTGTAAGAGAATTTAAACAATAGCCAGTTTAACAGTCTTCCCACGACACTGGTGTTAGACTTGATAATCTCTGAAAAATTCTGGACTATGATGTACTTACCTAAATCAGCTTTAAGGCTGACTTCTGAGGGGGGTTCTGAGTCGGTTGGTACATTTATCAGGGTATAACACACATTCTCTGCTGCTGTCATGGTGCCAGACAGATCCTCGTCCTTACCAGAGACACCAGGCAGTGATTATGGATATGTGACTTTCTGAAAGCAAGGTTAACAAAACATTAGGGTACAGAGGATATAACAGCAGAATCTAGACGACTGGGAAGATAATTGAATGAAGTCTGCCAATACTTGGCATGCACATCTACAAAAGCAGTGTTGTCTAGCTCAACAAATAAAAAAATAAAATAAAAATGTACGACAAATAAAACAAACATGTAAGAGGTCCAGGGGAAAGACGTCAAGGAGATCAATGTATGTGTCATGTGCAAGGTGTAAGCGAAATAACTATTATTTACAGTACATGTTTGGGCACCATCCTGTGATCACAGATGAAGGACTAGAGGATAAATGACAAACTGCAGCAACAGCTGAGCCCCTGTGTCTGGATTTGCAGCTACAAGGTGGACCAACAAGGTAGGCGTCTCACACAGGCCAGTACGTGGGCACAGAGAGTATAACTCCAGCAGCACTGCTGTGTCTGATCCAATCATGTCAACACAACAGACACTAACACACTACCACCGCGTCAGTATCATTGCAGTATTGAGAATGATACCACACCACATCATACCTGCATTAACAGTGTGACAGGGGATTTAACAAAGTATGCAGAACAACAGTTGGACTACATTCTGTAACTGTAGAACAACGATGGGCACCTCCATGGTCAGGGGGGCTCATAAAATGGACGGTGAATGTAATGTGGAATCAGTGTTCATATATAAAATGATCTGACCCTGCAGAGTTTGCATATTTTTATTTAGCTGATATAGATAGCATCTTTGAATACTGTAAGTCTGTACACTTGTCTGTTCGGTGTGTTATAGGTCACATATATAAAACCTCATGTGTACCTGATAACACACCTGATAGATGAAGGGACTCTAATAGGTGACTAGCTGACAGGGGCTAGTCAGGCAAAGTTAGCCACACAAAGCAGATTGACAACGCTAAAGCGAGGAACAAGAGCCATTACACATAGACTGTGTGGATATTATCTCACTTCATAACAATGACTTTTTTCTTGCTGCTTGGTGAACGAAGTCGAAAGATAACGTTTTGTTGTTTAAAGGGAAGACCGAGTGTACGGCGGTTTCCTGCTAACCGAACTAGCATTAGCCTAGCCGCTGCCTACGTGGAAACGAAGCATTTAATTACAGCCACAACGTCAACAAGTAAAGCGTCATTCGAGCCCGACATTAAAATAAAACCCCAGTTAGTTAAGTCTCTACCCTGGCCTGAGTAAAATGCGGAGCCGGTCGGTACCTTCACGGCGAGTTTATTCCCTCCGTTCTTCTCCGGTCCTCCACTGATTCTGAATGTGGTTCAGCGCTGAGTGACGTGGAAGCTCTGCCGCTCGGCCACATCAACACTACCGACCCCGAGGAGGGACACGCGTGCGCATTCACAGAGGAGTCATCCGCCAACGAGACGACTCTTTGAACTATCCTTGGGAACCGACTGCTGTTGTCATTTTCCAACATTGCTGATGTTCATTTATATTATTCTTCAATTACCCATTCTGGTAATAAACTAAAACTTTGGAAACTCAGCTTTAATTCAATTGTTGAATGCATAAAGGTCCATCTCTGTCTACACTTTGGCGATTGATTCCTCAAGTTAATAACGTACATAACTCTAGCTGTCTGAATCTGTCTGTTTGGGACTTATAGTGTAGACGTGTGTTATGAGAACAAGGTAAAAACCTTGATTGTATGTTGGAAAGCGTTTGTTTAAGAAATGGAGCCAGGCAGCCTCTGAACAACTGTTTATAAATGTGTTTTTTTCAACTTATGAAATCTTATTTTGTTAATTAGGTGGTACCGTAGGATAAGGTTTAACAATTTAAATTGAAGCTAGACAAAAAATGCAGTATCAATGGATAATATTGCAATTATTTGTGTATTTTTGAAACCTGGAAGGCTACTGAATGAAGAGCCGTTTGGGAATCGAAAGAGAAGGCTGTTATTGGTTCAGTGAGTCAACTCATGTGACTTAGTGGAACGAGCCCTAACGGCCATCATTATGCCTGGAGTGTACTTTTGAGAACTGTCTAGTGCACTATATTGAGAGCAACGAACCAGCTGAGATTCAGCAGTCGTTTTTTGAAAAGGAAAATAGACCTGTCATTATGTCTACGTGGCCCTTTATAAAAAGTAGTTGTTTTGTTTGAACACATAGGCCTCACCTATGTTTAGAAAGGAGAATGGAGCCTTTCAACTACGTGCGTCATTCTCCTCATCTGTAAATAAAATTTTGACTAGTTTAGACCACTAAAAACTAGTAAATCACTTTGTAGCATTCTCATAAATAATGCTGAGGCAGACCACACATTTTCCATTGAATTGGCTCGTTAATGGTTTTAACACACAGCACAGACAAGCACTATTTTAAAACTGTTTTCCCTGTCATCTTGAAACTGCTGTGTAAATCCCTGGTGATAACACAGCTGTCCTATTCTTATGGTCTCCCACCACAAGAACGATACAGTGTCTGTTTCCTGAGGTTAAGATGTCTTCATAAAATGGTCTTTTGTTTAAATTAAAGCAGCACTATTCTCACCCAGTTAAACAGCCCTGTTCAGAATGATCAATTTCAGCAGCTTTTCTTTTAAATAAGAACAAGTTACATTTTTACCCCAACAAGGGTGCAAAACAGGGGGAAATGGGTGGACATATTTAATCAGTACTTTTATTTCTCTGAAATTGTTGTGTCAGTTGTACTCTGTTTAACCTGGTTTGTGTATTGTCATTTACAGACAGGTCCAGCGCTAGACTGGAGATACTTAAATGAGGAAGTGTGATCATTCTAAAGTTTCAACACTTGACATCAGAAATGAAGCAAGATCAGAATGATTAATTATATACCGTGTATTCAGACTATGCTGCCCACAACAAAAACTTACTGGGTGGTTTTAATACTGGTACTCAAAGTAATGTGATTGTGCATGTTCTGAAATTGATTTATTTTTTATTTTTTATTATAGACCCCCATAGAACTTCAGACCTCTCAGCTTCCACAATTTAATCCTAGTATTCTTACATCACAAACCTAAGGAACCGATCCCATCAACTGGCAGGGCGGGGAGTTCAAGCTGCAGAGGCATAAGTGGAGACAGAGGTGGGGACTTACTCCATATTCATAGATCTCCATGTACTGAATGAAAACAAAAGTGTAAAGTTATGTCTAAACCATTTTAAGGTATTATGGGATTAAAAAAATAACTTTATATCATTTTGATGAACAGAGATTAAATTTGTAGAGGTTATTTAATGACCAAAGGGAGCTTTAATGTTGTTGTTATTATTAAATGAATCAAGTTTGTTCCACATGACCATCTATGGTCTGATCATGCTGTTTCTGATTGTCCTGCCGTCTTATTGTTGTTCTTCCTATTTTATATTTAACTCTTTCAAGCACAATTGTCTTTCCCAGTGAGGCTTTTGTTTCTTGATTTGGGCGTTGAGTGAGAGGAAAGGCTTAGTTTGAGCAAGAACCCATACTTGCTTTCATTCTAATTTTTTAGTTTTTCATCAGAACCTAAATTAAAATTTTTACTTTCTGTCTTATGCATTTGTACTGTTCAATAATATGATGTTTCCAAAAGTATGCTGAAGCAGAAAGCAGATTTTTCATGTCACTTGCCTATAAGTGGTTTAAACACACTTAAAGCTCTTCCAAAATATTGTGGACATTAACACAGGGTGAACATCAATTCAGAATTCAAAGCCGTTCAGTGGAAAAGGTTGACCATGGGGATCATAAACCAACATGAGTGTGGATAACACAAATGGTGGGAACTGGAATCAACAAAACTAATAGAACACGAATAGAAAACATTATACAGAAACAGTCATAAACAACATCTGTCAACACAGCAGAAACTCCTAAACAACAGAGAACACTAGCGCATCATGGAAGAACTGACACCATCCACTGCTCCCTATTCTTTCCTCTTTCTCCTGCGCACACTCAGCGTCTGTGGTGAGGGACATCTTTTAAATATTTATATTTTGAGCATTCATATTTAGTTTCCTGTTTCTTTTTCTGATTATTTTCATTCTTCATTCTGTTTGTTTGTGTGCACGAACATTTATTTTTATTTATATTTTATACATCTGGTAGAGTCTAACAAACGTCTCTTACTATGCTCACACATGTTGGACGGAAGATATGAGTTTTTAAACAAAGGCCCCCTTTGTAGAAATTAAGTGCCACCATGCTACCCTTGTTCTCCCCATCTGTCATTATCTGGTCATTAACTGGTTAATAACATCAGATCCCCCCTAAATCAGGACCATGTCTTACCAGAAACATATCCTTTTTTTCGTTTTCATCAAGCACTGACCTGCAGGTGGTTGTTGGTGGCCATTGGCTTTGTCTGGTTGTAGGTTATGGCAAAAGTAGATTTAAAGAAGCATTTTGTCAGTCACTTTATGCAATAATTCTGCTATATGTTAGAAAGCCATTATACTGACACCTAGAGCCCTGAGCATTTCTGCTTTGAAACTGCACCATTTCAAAAAAGGACATATGGGCAAATTCAGACAATAAGGGTTTCTGACATCATTATCCTAAGCAACCAGCCTTGTCAGTTTGCAGGTGGATGGCAGAAGGGAAAACAAAGTTAGGGGTGGGGTCTAATTGCATATATATAGATGTGTGCCTATTGAATGAAGGTGAAGGTGTGTAACAACTCATTTAAAGCACTGAGCACATGTCATTTTGATGAATGAGATTTTAGGGATGTAGTCCAAAGCGTAAATAAAATATTGATGGATTTGTACTTAAAAAACATAAAATAAACCCTAACACTTTGCATGAAGGTTTCATTATTCATCGGGACACATATGCTCATTATTATCTATATCAATATATTCATATATCAATCTTTGCAGTACTTTTTATAGCAACATTTGAACTTGTACTTAAATTACATTTGGGACATTAATTTAAATATTACAACAACTTCTACATGAGTACGGATTCTATCTACTTTAGCTTTTATACATCAATACGTGAACCACCCTGTATTTTAAGGTGTCCTATAATAATACAGTAAACGTTACATTAATGAGAACGGTGGAAAACCAATGTGTGTTCTCTCCGCGACCTCGAGGCGGCGCCGTGGAGCTCCGTCCACCTCCCGTTTCCAAAAAACACAGCAAAGCGCCCCCCGAACCACAACAACAACATTTCACCTTCTTCTTCTCCCTCCGCGCTAACGAGTCAAAATGCCGGAGCCAGTTTGAGCGAACATGGAGCGCGTTCGCCCGTCGAGAGATAAAAGCGTCGGTGGCGGCGCGAACCCACTTTAAACAAAGCTACCGAGGGAAGAAGCGGAGAGAACGAAAGGGGGAGAAAGGAAGGAAAAAACGAGCCGAAGCATGGCAGTGCGGGAGGACGGTGAGCTCGTGCAGCGCGGCGGGAAGTGCAGGCAGCAGCACGACGCCGTCGCCGCCGCGGAGAGCCTGAGGAACGGCTACGTGAAGAGCTGCGTGACGCCTCTTAGGCAGGACGGCGAGCGCGGGCTGTTGGCTCTTGCGTGCCGCGTGTGCGGCGCCTCGGAGCCCGCGCGGGCCTGCGCGGCCTGCGCTGCGGGAGCTGTGGCCGCTCTCGCCGCGGCGTGGTTGCTTCTATCGGCGTCGGCTTCGTCGTCGACGTCCGCGTCCCGCTGCTGGAGCTCAGCGGTGGTCCGGTCGTTCGCGGCGGACGCGTGGCACTCTGCTAGCCCACTCTTCAGCATCGGCTGCGCCTACTTCTTTCTCACGCTGTACTTGCGGCGAGCGGAGCGCGAGAGCGGCCGCGGCTGGCTGCTCGCGCTACCCGCGTCCTGCCACCTCGGCGACTGGCTACTCGCGCGGTTCGTGGAGCGCGAGGGAGACAGCGAGGACCCGGAGGAGGACGAAGCCCCCGTGTTGGCTGCGAGCCGGCTGCCCCTCGCGCTGGCCTGCGCTGGTTTACTTACGCTCGCTCCCGCGGCTCTGCGGCTCCGTCACAGTGTGCTGGCGCTCGCTCTGGCCGCGGCTGCGTGGCTTGTGGCGCTCGGCGGCTTGAGCCGCGTGCCGCCCGCACTCAGGCCCGCGCTTGCCGCGCTGGCGGGAACGGCAGGCGCCGCACTCGCGCTTGCCTTCGAGACGAGCTGTCCTCCGCCTCAGGCCGCGAGAGCCAGAGCCGGAGCCGGACCGGACGACAAAGTGCCCGTGGTGCGGCCGCGGCGAAGGTCCAGCTGCGCCGCGCTCGGAGATGGAGGCGCGTGCTACGGAGGAGCGTGGAAGATGCCGCGCCGACCCTCGCTGCCCTGCATCTCCAGAGAACAGGTAACATGCTCGCGGGCTCGAGGGTACACGCACAGGATCTTAAGTTTAATGCTGGAGGAGTCGGTTTAATGTTATACACTGCGGTTCTGTGACCGTCTAAACAGTGACGTGCTGAAAACTTTAGTTCACAGTTAGTCCTCACTTTAAACTTCAGCTTTTCCTTAAACTGGTTTCTCAAAGCACACCTTTAAGCAGAGCACAAAACACATTTTAAATGTCTTAAGCAAGTGTTTATTGGGTATTTTCTTCAGAAACTTCACCAGGCCCCAGTGCATTTGCATAAACTTAAGTGAAATGCTGAAAAGCACAAACCAAAGCAATTTTAAATGTAACTGTTAAAAGCTAATGATCAGTTTACAGTTTTATATGTTTTCACCTCAACGTTTTTTCTCACACTACTGATTTAAGGCAAAGGGGTAAACTCAAGGTCAAAATGAAGTGTCTTAACTCCTGAAGGTTTATGTTTAAATTAGTACATTTCAGTTCTGTGCCTGTAAAAAAATCTAAAGTGTTAAACTTCTCAATTCACAAGTATCCCTCACTTTTAAACTCCACATTTTCACTTCAAAAGTTTCTCACCGTTAAGATAAAGCTTAGGCTGAACTTGCTAAAGATGATTTTGCACATTATTACCATAGACCATTTTCTTCCTGATCTTCACCAGGCGCACCCTTGTGCACATCCTAAGTGTTTACCTTAAAAGTAAAATACTACAAAATGGAAATAAGATGTGTACATTTCTGTTCAGTTTTTCTTAAGTGAGCTCACACAAGTGGCTTCAGGTTCAGGGGAAGAATCACTCTGTTTTAAGCAAGTGACCACCATGGGTCATTCTCTTCATTATCGTCATCAAGCTGGAGCACACCTGCATGAACACGTCTTAAGCGATTGTGTTACGTTAAAGTTGAAGGTTTTAATTAAAGTGTGTACATTTCAGTTCCACAGCTCTCAAGAAATTGAACTGATCCAAATCTAAGCTAAGTTTCTAATGCTCAGTTCACAATAATACCTGGCCTTACACTTCAACATTTCCCTGAAGAGATTTCAGATAACTAAGTCCTGATAGAAAGGCGAAAACTTAAGGTCAAGTTTGACGTAAGATGTTTTTATGTGCGTGACCTCCATGGGCCGTTTTCTTAATTACCTTCACTGCGTTGGGTGCACTTGGCTTGACATGGCGCAGAGGGCTTTGACAGCTTTGTTCATGTTTGTTTGGCTCTAATGTTCCTGTTGCATGGAACATCTTGGGAACCCCTGCTTGGGTGTATATATAAAACGCTTAGATACGTAAAACATGGCCTGTTCCAAAGTTATGACACATGTATTTTAATATTTTCTCTTTGTTTTTCCCCCAGTTGTCACTTAGAAAATCAACATATCACCACTTAAACAGAAGTGTCCAAACTTTTGCACTGAGTTTTTGCTGTACTTGAATGTGGCTAATTGAAGTGGTGTTTGCACTTGACCTTTACGACCTTTATGTGCTCATTGGTGTGATGGTGTTAAGCTTCCCCTGACTGGGGTCAGGAGCACAGGGTTTGTGGTTGAATTTAATGTTTTGGTTTTGAGCCTGCTCTGGTAAGAACTTTGGTTTTTACACTTGTTCATGTCATTATTAATCTCATAGTTGGTTTGGATTTTGGCAAAGGATTTTAGCGTGATGGCTTTTTTGTTGTATGGCACTTCTGAACTTTGGTACTTGCATAGCTTTGCTCTCTTTATCTTGGTTGGATTCTCTTAGCTAGGGGCTTACAGCTGAATATGGTGCTGCTTTGAGACCCTTGAGTGGTCTGGTGAACTTTGGTTGATGACATTACATTTGTGCTTCCAGTAATGGCGACATCGTCATCCTCCTCCTCCTCCATGTTGGGATTGCCTTAGCTTGGTGCTTTTAATGTGGTGTGGTGTACTAGGTTTGTTATCAGTGACTTGCTCTGGTCAGATGAATTTTGATACTTGAAGCTGAACTATGTTACCTGTGAAGACCTTATTGGGGGAAGTTAACATAAATATGATGATTGGGGGTGTGTTGGAACACAGTGAAGTCTAAACCTTCAAAGGACATGTAATCTAAGCAAATTCTCAATAATAATATTAATAACAATAATTATAATATCTTCATCACTATAATGTTGATTTAGGACAAATTTTAAATCCTCACATCTTATTTTTCATATTTCTTCTTCATGAAATCCCATGTTCAAATTACATCTCATTTATGTGCACATTTTTAAAAATTGTATATTTATATATTCTAAATGATTTTTTTAAGCGAAATACCTCATGTAACTGGCTTGTAACTCACTCATATATATACTCACTCAGCCACAGTAAGAGATTTGTCAAGCTTTTAGAGCTGCTATGAAAGGAGGTGCTGTTTTGTTTCACATCTATGACACCTTCTGTTATTTGTGTTTACAGTGAAGGTATGTTCTACACTTTTGTAAGTTTCACAAAATCCAGGTAGATATATTGCCAAGATAAAGCATCAAATCATGTATTAAGGTATTTATTATGTGGTATGTTGAAGGTTTTTTTTGTTGCTGCAGAATTTCTGTCCTTCCATTTTATTATTTTACCAAATGTCAGTAAGCCAGTGTACATGTGTTTTATGCTGTATTTTCACCAGTTTACAAGAAATATGAAAGACGTTTATAAAATTTTAAACACTGCCGATTCAGTAAATGAGAAACACAGGCCTGTGTTGAGATCTTTTTGTATTGTACTTTTGCATTTTATTCATTGACTAATTAAGAGATTAAAAAAATAAATAAATACATTTTGTGACCTTAAATGATTTTGAATTTGTGCTCGCCCGTCGTGTGTCTGCCTAGGGTCACACATTAGTGTCACCAAACCGGCACTGGCCTAGGGTCGAGGGTCAAGTTGAAGTATCAGAGTCAAGGTCAGCAGACATGCTGGTGAGTTTATATCCAGTTGACTACTGCGGTGAGTTTCAGGGAGATGAAAATCAAGCAGGACCTGGGCCAAAGCTCTTACTAAGAGTAATCGTAAGTGAAACTGTGAGTAAACTTTGAGTGCTTTCACAATAGCAAAGAGTAGTGCAACCCTCATTGGTGCTTATTTGCTTATACGCTCGTTCACTTGGTGCTCCAAGTGTTTTGGAGTGGAGCATAGAGCGCACTGTTCCAACTCATGAGCTGAGGCCTCAGCAAGGCCAGTATATTTTATCCCCCGCTTCTAGCTTTAAAAAACACACTACATCATAAGTGATGAAACATTTAAAACTGAAGTTAGTCAATTTGTGTAGTGAATTTAGTATAGTGTCGCTGTCCAAAAGAAATCTGCATGTATCTGCAAAAAAAGATATGCTGTGTTCAAATGACAAAATAAATATGGACGAAAATGGAGTTCCATTTTTTATTGGACAACAACAATGTTCTATTAATCCATTTGTTTTCACAAAAAGAATAATTTAATTTCTCCACGTGTCTTATGCATACAAGGAATTTAGTCTTGATGAGTGACACATGGATGGCATGTAACATGCTAAACAAACAGGACAAGTACACAGACTCTATAATATCCAAATCGAAGTAAATAAATAATAAGTTACAAATCTAGTGAATACACAAAAAGCTGAAATAAGACATTGAGGTGAATGATGCCAAATGAGAGGAATGGATGCTTTTACATGAGACATGGTATGGGCAGTGTTAACGTGTACTTTATGCTGTTTATGCCTTATTTTGTGTAGACTGGGCCTTTTTTTTGAGTGAGGCTTACATTGAATTTTCATGAAGGTTGCATCCGTAGTTTGTCTCAGAATCAGACCCCTTACAGACGGATTCACGTGTCGCTACTTGCTCAAGCATGCAAATGCCCAATAAGCTTCAACTTCATTTGGGATTATTGGATACAGGCCGTTGTGTAGGCCTGCGTATAATTCCATTTTAGGCAACGACAGTGACTAGACAAATAATTTGTGAAGACGTGAGCTGTAGTATTGCATTTGTCCAGATTTATTTATGTTCAAATTGGTGTATTTTGGTGTGTGTGTGTGTGGGGGGGGGTGCAGGTATTGTCCTGACAGAAACTGTAGTGCATTGTGTTGCTCTGTACTGACAGACGCTGATGTGTAAATGTTGTTGGTGATGGTCCTGGTGAGTGCTTTCTCTCACGTGTGGCCTCATGACTTTTCCATTTGCACAAAGTGAGAAACGGCCTGGCACCTGTGAGTCACTGCGTTTGCAGCTCTGCGTTCGTCACAGGCAGAGCTGTGTTTAGAAGCAGTGGCAGGATTATGGCGCTTTTAAGGTGGACCACTCTATGAAGCAGCCAGACTGTTTGAAATGTTTATTTGGCAGAGAACTGTAAATCACGTAAAACCATAACAAAGCACAATTGCTAAACCTAGAGAGAAGGGCTGACATTATGACGTGCTATTGCTGGTGGCCCTGGCAAAACAATGTTCTCCATGTGAAGCTGGAGTCAGATATTTATTATTATTATTATTTTTTATTTTTTTTTGTCGTATATTTGTATTCTAAAGCGGAGATGTAGTTCATATTGGATGCCTTAAATATATTGTCTACTAACATGCACTATTCTGATGTAGTTTTTAGGGTGCGTCACATGCTTCCTCAGCCACTGAAGGAGCGTTGCTAGACTTTAATTTTGAAGACATCTGAAATTGTTTCCTGTTTTTTCCTTCAAGTGTTTAGAAGAAAGTTAGTCTCTGTTACAAATTGCCAATAAATTCTTGTCTGCATTTTAACATCTGACTGCACCACATACAAACTCCTTTCCTTTTCTTCTGTTCTGTCAGAGCTAATATGAGATTAAAAAATGCATGCACTAAACTTTGAAGTGATTTAGAGCTGAGTAGAGTGAACTCTGAGGTGATTTGAGCTGAAGAAAGTAAACACTGGTGGTGTGAAGTGAATGAAATGAGTGGTGATATCATTTCAGCTCACTAGGAATTTAAACACACCATAACTTGCTCTAATTAGTGTGGAAATACTGTGGTTGTATTAAAGATAATATTTTTTTAGTTCAGTGACTAAAAACAGGCACATGTATACTTACACTAATAGCAATAGTCCTATCTCCCTTATTTGCTCTTGCTCTGTTTGTCCAGCTCAGACCACTTGGTAGTACCTGTAGCACTTGTGCTCACTGACTTAGTGACTTAGCACAATGGAAAGTTTAAAAACAAACAGAACTACATTTGGGATGTAAAGAAAAAAAAAACATTAAACCCAACTTGGTTATTTTAGAACTGCAGTGTTTTAGACCTGTCTAATAAATTCACAGAAACATTTGAATCTTCAGATGAGCAAATTGAAACCTAGCTGTAGTCTTTGACAGTGTAATATTCGATGGTGAGGAGGACTCCATCTTGTCCTGAAGGGCAAACTTTAACCTCACTTTTGGTGATTATATCTGTATGGTGTGCTAAAACTTTTCTCAAGATCAAGAAATGTTTCAAATGAGTACTACACACAGTACTCGTGCTTGCCTTTCACTAGCAATGGTTTAGAAAATACTTGCCTAGAGGTCAGCAAGGGAACCTTGCTATTTGGGAACCTTATCTTATTGTAGAACAGATATTGAATTGTTTGAAATGAGCAGCGATAATACATGTTTGACTCATAGCAAAACATTTAGAGCAGTCAGTACAAGAAGTCACCTCCCCACACACTCATTCATCAGTTTGCACCCTCTGAGATCTGTTAAGATACTTTAAATTTTAATCTTGTATAGTGTTTAACACCCCACCCCCCCTTGGCAATATCATATATGTCAATGGATATTGTAAGTGATTCTGCATAAATTCAGTCAGTTCATTCATTAAAAACGTCATTCAGTGTAAAAGGCACCTGGCGTTTTTAAATCATTTCAAACTTAGGAAAGAAAAATACAAGGCTTAGATCTGACAGTTCGTCTTTGTTTATTGGCGGTTATGAATATTGTGATGATTGCCATACTTCCTTCAATTTGGGGTTTGCCTGTTATATTAATACAAAAGTGCTGTTATTTAATAATAACAAAAATGTAATTCATTTATTCACTCACCCACCCTCCCTCATCTCTGGTTGTAATCAGACTTTTGTTGCTGAGTTATTGTATAGGTTGATTGTTCTTTCTCAGGCAGTTAAATGTTCTGCTGTCACGTGATCTGATTTTAGGGGTAAGGCTGACTCTATAGAAATATTTGGGATGGATGAAGAAGTGCCATCAAATCGCTTCCCGAATTTCTGTTCTGTCTTAGGAGCACCTCATAGCTGGGAAGTTGTGATGGAGGGTGTGAGTGATACATGAGAGAAAGCAGGCTGTTTTTGCAGGTCCTGGAATCAAGCCATCAGCTATTTCGGTCCGTTGTTGGACATGTTTGTCATACCCACTATGAAAAAGGGCACGTTGGACAAGCTGACATCCTGTGTCAGATGATGTTAAACATTATGCCGCATCTGGAGTCTTTGACTGCAGACTCAAGTCATCTAAGGTTAGCAAAAGATTTAAGAGCTAGCTTCCTCTACGTTTACAGCTTAATATTTTTCATTTGCTCAAACCTCTGGCTTCAGGGTTCATCAAACACACTATGTATCAGAGACGCATAACTCACAATGTCGGATGAAGCCTTTACAAAATATTAGTATGAAGTATTTCACAAGATTAATCGAAATTGTGCGAAATGTGGCCTGTTGTATCCTGTTTAGGTAATGCAAAGTCATGTAAAGGGGGAGATTTAAAAGCTCACTTTCTTTACTTTTACCACCACACACTGTATTAGTGATAGATATCTCACAATGTCTAATGCATGAAAAAATGTTCTTTTAAGTTTTATTTAGAACAGACAGAACCAGTGGTGCTACTAAATTAAAGTGGCACACACACTACACTTTTGTTTTATCTTTTTTTTTTTCTTGATACAGTAGTTACATACATATGATTTTATTTTTTAGAATTTCATTCACTTTTTCCTGCATCTCTTTATACCTTATGCAGGCTAATGTAAAGGTATATTACTACACCTTTTTAGGTTTAATACACGCAAGTGTTCTCTGTTCTGAGCCTGCCCTGTATCGCCTTTCCCTGAAGAAGCAGTCCAACATGAAATACTCATAACTTCAATGTGAATTTATTGACCAAAATTTTGAAGGCTGAATTATATGGTTACATGTAAATAGGCTGTTTTTTGTGACATCATAATACAGAATTCAGCATGATCAGTTTTTCTCTGTATGTACTGTATGGATATAAATAATAAATAAATGTTAATGTATTAAATCAAACTGATTATATTTTAAATGTAATTTTGTCTGTTCCTAAAATGACAAACTATGAATACAGCAATTATTTTCACATGATGCACTACACTTAATCCACATTTAGTGCTCTTTGTTTTGGAACATACTGATTAACAGCTCTATTTAAATCCTGAAGATATTAGAAATATCAACAATGTAGAAAAGCCTTTTGTAATATAACAATTTTTAGCAACAATTCAATCAGTGATTCTAGTAATGACCCTATCAAGGTTTTTTCTTTTTCTTTTTTTTTTTGCCCCAATGCCGATCCAAGTCTTCTAATATTGAGTATCTGCCAACACCGAGTTCTATTCTGATACTAATATTTTTCAAGGTAATACTGTTACACAGGGAACACTTCAAGTGCATTATAGTAATTAGAATCAGCCTAGTGTATCTACTCAACACGGAATATCTCACATTAAAAAAGAAATTGTCTGCATCTAAGCTGCTGCTTATTTTTTTAATAACAAGGTAAACCAAAATGTCTTCACAAACAGCTCAAATAAATAATTTATGTATAAATAATGACTGACATTTTTTTTGTCATCACAGATGTGTTGAAGGAGAAATGAAGTGTAGTTTCTTTAAGACACTGTGCTAAATAAAGTTATATATTTTTTCAGCTCTGACCTGTTTCTCTCAGCACTGCTGCAAAACAAACCCCTGTAGGCGGGACTGTGACTCCATTGGCAGCAGCACTGAATGATGGACAGCTAACTCTGGCAGATGATTGATTAATTAAAAGTGTCGACCGATGAGAAGCACATTCTCTGTTTAAGAGCCGTGGAGTATCTGCCCCTTCTCCATCTGAGGGAGAGCAGTGTGTCTCAAACAAATCATGGTCTTAACATTCTTACCTCAAAATACGGCATAAAAGTCACCTGAATGGGTCCAAAACACCACACGGCATTTAGTGTCCAAATACAGGACGGTTGATGACTCCAATCACGTCCCCTCATGCTCCACCTCTGAATGTGGCTCATGGGAATGTGGGTTTGTCCGGGACAGTCAGAAAGAAGCATGTCCCCGCTATGGTAAAATCACGACAACATTTACAAAGCATGCTACAGGAGGAGGAGGAGGAGGAGGGAAACACAAAATCGGACTTAAGATCGAGCTCAAATCCTATACAGATCAGTAAAATAATGCTGTGATTGTCCCCGATACTGATCTTTAAGACCATATCGGGATATCCCTATTTCATTCACTCATCTTCTGTAACTGCTTCATCTTGATCAGTGTCACTGTGTCTGGACCCTACATGGTATCATTGGTCACATGGCATGAACACCATCCTGGACAGGAAGCCTGTCCAACACTGTAAAGAAATAATGATGAATGTTATTACTCATTGTGGGGGGAATGTATGTTGTTTGTATCAATCTTTTAACAAATTTAGTAATTTGGCATTTACCTGAGTGTCCAGTCAGCAAAAATAGGTAGTATTACAATTTAGAAAGTACTCATGACTCATGGTCAGCTTGTTAAAAACAGATTATGCAAGACAATCCTTCAATAAGGTTTTTTTTTTTTTTTTTGGGATGACTGTGTTCGTTGTCATTAGGAGTAGACCAATAAGCAAATGCAAAAGATAGTTCTGTGATAGCCACATTTTAGATGAAACCTGGAAAAACATATTTTTCTTGATTGTCAAATGTGCTCAGTTGGGAGTTTCCTGCTTAGATAATACAGATTTGGAAAAAAGCATACTATTATGTATTTCTTAATGAAAGGAGAATTTCACAGTTTAATTCTTGGAGTATGTTTTAGGGGAATGTTTTTATTGCAGTTAAGTTGCAAGTTATATGGGACCAGATGTAAAAGAACAAAGGAATATTAAAAAGCTATGAAAGCCATCACGTTTGGATGCTCAGTATTGTAAATTTAGTTATGAGAGAATGAGGGGTATGTGTCATAAAGTTAATTCTTAAAGTACAGGGTTATTTTTATGCCAGACTGCCCAGCAGACGACTAGAAAAGGCTTTGGTCATTTAGGCCAGACTAAGTGAGTAGGGCCCTAAGATTTCCGTGACACACAGAACATGGATGAAACCATGCAATTGATTAATAAAAGTGGAAATCATATAAAAACATGAAATACGCATGGAAATACATAGAATTAGAACATTAAAAAATCTATTAGGAAACTGCAAATTTGTTCTTTTAGTATCTGTACTTACCACAAATCCATAAATGCTTCTGTTTTTTTTCGCGCATATACGTGCACGTACCTCATAGTGTGCATGCATATAGCTGGCTAGCTGGTTTTTGAATGTCCAAAACACTAACTTTAAATATACCAAGTGCATCCAAAAAAAAAAAAAAAACACACAAACTTAACTGCAAAATTCTATCCCACTAATGCAAATTACACTATCCCATTAATGTTTATGAATTCGGCCAACAACTTTTATGCAGGTTTTGTCAGCGTACAATAGACTGGCTACGAACAGATACCTGCAATGATCACCTCAAGTCCAAAACACACCTCATGAAGAAGGCAAAACCAAGCTCAGCATATATGCCCATCCAAATATCTATCGAGGAAACAGCAAAGTCGTCGTTGTCATTAGGTATATATATATATATATATATATGTGTATATATATATATATGTGTGTGTGTGTGTGTGAATTTACACAACTGTAATTAGTTTTTTTACATATTGCTAAATGTAATTGCAGCAGTTTCAATAAATAAAGTTGCCATTTGGTATTGTTTGTTTATTCCCTTTATAAAGCTAAAAATCTGAAGTGTGAAGGAAAAAATAGATAAACGAAAACAGAAAGAAAGAAAACAGAATTTGCCAGAAAAATAAACCTGATTTCATAGGGCCCTGAGTGACTGTGTGTGAGACTTTGTTGAAACATGCATGGGGAATTCGGGCAGGTGGCAAGCACACCGGCCACAGCAAGGTGTAAAGACACTGTGGAGTTTGTGTATTGGTCATAATGAGTAGATCTTTGCATTGACTCAGATAAATATATTTTTAAAACGCAGATTAAAATATATTTTCTGTAGCTTTCTGTAGTTCTGTGTTTAGAATTAAGTAATAATAGTGAATAGTAGTGCATCAATATTTAACGTTGCCTTCAAATGATCTCACATTTTGTCCCTGTTAATTAAAAAATATACTTACATGGTGGGGTGGGGGAAATCTTGCTTTTTTTATTAAGCATAATCACATGAAATGTAGCAAGAAACATAAGATTTTATGCCACTTTTCAAATGTAGGACACTACAATGCTTATAAATATCTGCTTCTCCAGGACTGGGCTGTGGAAGAGTGCAGTTCTGTCCTCTAATGACAGCAAACATTGAATTTGAGTTGAGTGGCAGTGGTGATTCAGAACTAATCATCAAGTACAATTACGTGACATCACCTAATGCTTTGGTGGTGGATTGACATCAAAGCCTCACAGAAATATTTAGTATGAAGCTTTTCCAGAAAAGTTGAAACTCTGTTATTACCTATTGCCAGGTTAAAGCCACTGAATCTACATGGTGCCAGTGCAAGAAAATCTCAGTGACTTACTGGCTCTAGTACTGTTGTCAGAGGTGCCAGTGCTTAAACAGAACAAATTTCCTTAATCTCTGACACACCCTGGTCAAAATATTCCATATTGCTCCATATACTTTAATGTCTGGTTCATGTGCAGCAGCTAGTGAAACACAGGGCTATTCAAGATGAATATTTAGCAGGTTAAAGCTGTATTGTAAATCAAATAATAAAGGCCCATCTTTGTTTTTAAATAATGTTGTAGATTGCGGTTGCCACATTACTTGGGATTAAAAGGTGGGGTTGAGACAAAGACAGAGGTGCTACTCTAGAAGAGCTAGCTCACTTAGTCACATTGGTACACTGGCCTATGGTAGTGCCCTAGTAGCTCTAATAAATTTATGGAGCTATGATTTTTTTTGTAGCTTATTAGTTTAGATATATTTCTTGGCATGTGAGTGAATAAGTGTCAACATTTCTTTTTACTTTTATGGCATTTGTAAAACACTTTTAGAATGTTATGTTAGAGCTGTGTTGCTGCAGCATTAGGAGTCTAGCCCTCTGTCTACCTTGTGAATTTCAATGGTGTTACCTAAGTGCTGAGCGTTTTTTAATCAAAACCATGATAATCATTATGTATGTTATTATGCTGTTGGAGTACAATGCCATCCATCCATCCGTTTTCCACCGCTTATCCGAGTCCAGGTCGCAGGGAAAGCAGTCTGAGTAAAGAAACCAAGACCTCACTCTCCCCAGCCAATGATTCCAGGTATTCCATGGGTATACCGAGGCATTCCCAGGCCAGTCGAGACATGTAGTCTCTCCAGCATGTTCTTGGTGTGCCCCGGGGCCTCCTCCCCGTTGGACATGCCCGGAAAACCTCACCAGGAAATCATCCAGGAGGCATCCGGATCAGATGCCCGAACCACCTCAACTGGCTTCTCTCGACGTGAAGGAGTAGCGGCTCCACTCAGAGTCTCTCCTGGATGTCCTAGCTCCTAACCCTCTCTCTAAGGGAGAATCCAGACACCCTGCGGAGAAAACTCATTTCAGCCGCTTGTACCCGCGATCTTGTTCTTTTGGTCACTACCCAAAGCTTGTGACCATAGGTGAGGGTTGGGATGTAGCTTGAACGATAAATCGAGAGCTTGGCTTTTCTGCTCAACTCTCTCTTCATCACAACGGACCGGTACAGAGTCCGCATTACTGCTGACGCTCCACCGATCCGACTGTCAATCTCCCTCTCCATCTTTCCCTCACTCGTAAACAAGACCCCGAGGTATTTAAACTCCTCCACTTGAGGCAGGATCTCACTTCCAACCTGGAGAGAGCACTCCACCCTTTTCCGACTGAGTACCATGGACTCAGATTTGGAGGTGCTGATCCTCATCCCTACTGCTTCACACTCGGCTGCAAACTGGCCCAGCAAGAGCTGGAGGTCATGTTCAGCTTAACGTGGTGGAGGGGTCTGCATGCCTGCGTAAGCCTAGGAGCTATGTTGTCGGTGGCAATAGCCCCTGGTAGGGTCTCCCAGGGCAAATTGGTCCTAGGTGATGGGCCAGACAAAGAGTGATCTATAAAGATCCAGATGAAGAGAACAACAAAAGAGACACAGCTTCCCTTGCCTGGAAGCTCCACCACCATGGAGCCAGGCCTGGGAGAGGGGCTCCTCGGCGAGCGCCTGGTGGTCAGACTTTCACTCGTGGTCCGGCCAGGCTCAGCCCGAACGAGCAACATGGGTCCACCACCTGTGGTGGTGCATTGTGGATCTGGTGGGCGGGGACCTCTGATCCTCGGTTACTAACACTGGCTCATGAAGTACAATAAAATATCGTTATTTTTAGTTTTTCCAGTGTAAAGTGGCATGGACTGATCTTTTGGGCATCAGGGATGTGTTTATGGTTTCTTTCAACATGCGATCAAAGAGATTGGGTCGTGGTGGGCAGATTATCATCCTGTTAAGACTGAACATGTTTACATTTGGCCTTTTCAAATTTAGCTACTGCCTCCATATATTGATTGGCTCTTACTGCTGTCTGAAAAAGGTTTTAATTTTTAAAGACTGTGTTGTTGAATGGAATGAAATGGAATGCTCTGGAAAAGATGCACACAAGCCAAAATTTACCAGACTTGAAGGCAAGCATCAACCAGTAAAGCCCAATTTATATATCTTTACTTTGACTTGAAGCAGAGACTATGCCGTAGGCTATGCAAAAGCCCTGCACTGTTGCAAGCGTTTATACTTCTGCATTGGTGTCTGCGTTGCACTGAAAATACACTGCCACACGACTAGGGCTGAATCTCACACATCTTCCTCTACACTACGTAGTGCACTATGTAGTGGTGTAGTAGAATTACTTTTATACATCTTTAAAGAGCACTATTAAGGAAGTAGGTCGTTGTTTGACACAGCGTTTACATGATGTGCCAGGAAAGCAAACAATATAAAGCTGGTATATTTTTCCATCATGGTATCGCACAGATTTTTCCAGAGACGACATTATTTTTCCTTTGTTCAAAATTTTGATTCATCCCCGAAGCCCACACCATTTTTGAGGAAATCTCATGCTATGAACTTGTCTGCGTCCTTATGTCTGGAGGAGAGGAGATTATTTTCCTGTACTACTTCGGTTCTGCATAAACAATGTCAGTCCGTTCGCGTCGATGCGTAGCCTACAGTGTAGGGTCAACACAAGTATAAACTGGACTTAAAGCCCCACAACATTGGGTCATGGCGCGGTGGAAGCAGACCAAACGTTAGGCCACAGGTCGAATAAAATCATAAAAAATATATTTGGATAAAATTTATACAAAATACTGTACAATTGTACTGTAATTAATGATACAGTTATACTATAATTAATTACACCGGAAACACATTTGCCAAATAAATAAATAATTAATGCACCATTCTCAGTAGCTACTGCAAACATGACATCAGGGCAGGGTAAAGTGATTTGTTTTCCTCTGGCATGGGCAAAGTAGCATGGTTCAAAACTTTACCATGAAGTGAAACTGGTTGTACAAGCTGAACTGTCACGACCATGAAGAATGCAGTAGCACATCTGTAGAATGATACGGCCTGACTGTGAAGAATGCTGTTGAGCTTCATCAGAGAATAAAGAAAATCTCAGTGTGCATCTCATTATCTCTATTTTTAGGCTGGCTATTAACCTCTTTGTATTGAAAGTTGCTGGCTAACTGGATAAGTACAGGATTTAAAGTCACTTCGGTGTTGCAGTGTTTTCCCTAGAATATGTTTAAAAGTTTTTGGCTGTTTCCTTGTGTTCTACACTATAATACTACAGGTACTATGTACCTTTTAAAAGTGTGAGTTCATCAGGCTAGTACACAAAATATTAAAATATTGCACCAAACAAGGAACATTCCAAACAAGACATGAATTGTTGCTATGACAATGCATGTCATACCATGCTGTCCACCATTTCTTTTCTAGTCTGAAACTCAAATATCCCCCTCCACACACAACAGTTTCTTTCATACAATAATGGTTTCTGCAGTAAAATAATGCATTGTATGTCAGGTAATAAAACCATTCATATTTACTATAAGCTTCATGTCCCTCTGTCTAATATTTAGTGTGTTGTCTTGGTGTAGTAGTATTTTGTTTTATAATCAGTGAAGTGCACTATGTAGGGTGAAGTACACTCTTTGGAACAAAGCAGACATTTTCTAGATGTGAGAAGCTCCTTCCTTTCTGTTTTCCACTGGATTGTGGGACATTAGTGTCTATCATTATCATACTTGAAAATTAATTTGTTCTAAGTATGCCCCTGTGGACTTTTTAGTATACTCAGCTTCGACATTTGTAATTCAAGCACCAGTTAGAATTAGTATTAAGGGTGCAATTGGGACGTAGCTTTTGACTTTTAAATTCTTTGTATTACCTGGAGACAATCCAATTGACCCCTTTTTTTTTTATTAAAGCTTTATCTTTTGCCTTGATGTGACAGATCCGATGTTTTCAGAGTTGCGAAAACAATCCTTTCCAGACGAGCAGTCCTAACTTGTCTACATTTGTGACCATACAATCTTAATGAAAGTGGGACATTCTAGAATACTACAAACCTGGGTCTGACTGATTTGGAAAAATGTTGTCACCAGTGTCTCCAGCAGTATTCATTATGATGCTCACCAGTAAATGTCTGTCAGCTGAGTGAGCAGAAGTGGGAAGTTAGTCTTCTCCTCCAAGTGTGTTCGTTTAGCTGTGGTTGTGCATTAGCAGCAGTATAGAGAGACTCAGAATGTAGGGTCTGTGAAGCAAATTAATGTTGTGTCCAGTGTGGTGGTAAAATGATTGTGTTAGAAAGAAGATATGTGGATGCGGTGCAAATAATGAGCAAATAGTACTTCTACAGTACCTTTTACTCTGACAGTATGATCTGTTAGAAGTAGGTATTTACTCAATGTAACTGATTGCAGATTAATATAGAGGTGCTAGTGTTATGAACATGCTTACAGAATGCAATTAATGCAGCCAGTCTAATTTGTGAAAATTCAGTAATTCAATATTTAAACACATTTCTTCAGTAGTTCTTATTGTAGTAGTAATTGGTTGGTACTGAGCTTCACTTCTAAGCGAACACGTCCTTTGACATTCACAAAACAGAATAGAAAACCTATTTCTAACTGAAATACAAAGACATTCAAACCATAAGTGTCATATATTGGAATAGAAGGATTTGCATGAACTGTAGGAGTTTTCACAATATTAAAATCTACTTTGCAAATCAAACGAAGACAGGAAATGTGTCCCTTCCTGAGTGTGCACCAGGTATCAGTATGCTAGTTCTGGAATAATGTTTCGGTTCAAACTAAATAAGATTATAAAAACAGAGGAAATCTGTTTTAATTCTATAGTGAGTGAAAATGGATAAATGAAGGCCTGTGCACTGTTAAAGCTCATTCTTGCTATGGTTTTATAATTATTTACTGACTTTTACTTGCAATGATGTTGGTCTTTGCTGTTTTCTTCTGTTCAGTATCAGTTGGGCGGTGCTAAACTTGCCTAATGTGAAGTGCTGTTTACACAAAGTACCAATACTTACAAAGGCTAGGTAAATATAGACGGGTGCCTAAATTTTAGAATTGATATTATATTTTATTTACATTAGAAAGGTTGTATCTGAAGCAGTGTGAAGAAATTTTCATTAGTGTGGCTTTGTTTGCAGATTGAATTGGTGCATGGGAATATGACCACAAACCAATATGTTTAATTGATCATTTCTTTCCGATTGCATTTTGGCACAGTATAGTGACTAGAGTGTTTTTAAGTATTATATCTGGACATTGTATAAAGCGTAGCTTATATTTCAACTATTACATTTTAATATTATTGGATTCTCTGATAATCCAGAGCCTTAACAAGACATTAAAAATTGATGTATATGCTTCTATTTATATTTTATATATTTAATATATATATATTTATATATTTTTTCCACGGATACCAACATCTATCCCGGCCATTGAGGAACGTTTTCATAGAATAAACTATGATCAATCCCATCTCACACTTGCTTTGCCTCACAGTGTGCTCTGTGATAAACAAAGGAATGCAGCTATATAGGAGAAAACAAGTGCTTTATCAACAGAATTGTGTACACACACACACACACACACATAAATATAATGATTTATTTTAACCTGCAAATTAATTGCTGCTCTTCTTGCAACTTTTGAAACATTGGAAAGTTTTTTTTTGTTGTTTTGTTTTGTTTTTGTGGAAAGTTTTGCCTGTTTCTATATTTAAATTATTGGTATAGATAAGTCAGCCCCTGAAAAGACCGTCATGCATGGTTAGCCATTTAAATACTCCCGTCATTTATCACAAGTTGATTGTTTCTTGCTATGTGATAAATTTGATGTCTGTCTTTTTTTTCTGTTAAACGTTTGACCTATATATGTGTCTCTCAAGATCTCCTGTTCAACACAGATTTGTGGACTCCTCCAGCTACAAAATTACCTTCTCTAAATCAGTTGTCAACCATCCATATCAATTGTAGAAATAATATTTAAGTTTTTTTGAATAATTTCTTTTGGTTCAATAATGTCAAATTTTTTGACACAGTGTGAACTGCAACTGGCATGTTTAAAATATGATGACAATTATGAGGACCATGAGATTTATAATTTGTATTTACACAGATGCTTTGAAATATTTACACCTCTGTGGTGTAAAGAAATCCAACCCATGTAATCTAAAGAATATTGTAAAAATCATCTTGGGGTTAGTCTGTATATTTTTCTGGTCGCATATAAGGTCAGAAAGCCATTTTCAACTCAACTTTACAATATGTGACTGGAGAGTGTGTGTGTGTGTGTGTGTGTGTGAGAGAATGAGAGAGAAGGAGAGAGTGTGAGGCAGCAGAACGCGGAGCGCAGCGCCTCTCAGCTGTCACGTTCTCCTGTTCTAAAGCCATGTGGAATGATATAACATTGACGTCACTAAGTGGTGACGTACGAGAGTGTGACTACAAGAAAAAAAGGCAAAGTTTTTACTTATTGCCCCGAACAATTTACTGCCTGCTCTGCATCACCATCAGTGCAAAATGCACACCACCGTCTCTCCTCAGGCCACAGCCTACAGAACACCACCACACTGCTCAAAGGCTGCTTGGGTTTTCTTATTTAAATCCACCATACATAAAAATATCGCTGTTAAAATAAGACCTCACAACCCCACATGTCCAACATTAACATTGTTAGTGAAAATAGGGAAAACCCTTGCCAACTGCCAAGAAGAGGTGTATTTGATCTGCAGCAACATTTAGGATGATAGTACGTGTCAGGACCTAAGGTTTCCCTGCAGAACATTACCCTGAATATAATACTGCCTCCACTGGCATGCCTTCTTCCCATAATGCATCTTATTCTGTATCCCATGGTCCAGGTCATTCAGAGAATCCACTTCACTAACCTTTGCATGCATGGTGCCACTAAGGTAATCTAGAGAGAGTCTGGTACCTTTCGCCAAGAACCGCCTACTGCTGCAGGAAAAGATATTGGACCAATCACAAGTCTGCTATTTTGGCATGACGTGTAGAAGGAGGCAGACAGCCAATCAGAATGCAACTGGCAAAATCCTGACTGTGAGGCAAACTTAAAATATCAGACTCTCCGTCAACTTGTGGGCGGAGCATCTGTAGCTGGGACTGGGATTTAGGCTTCATTCAAGACTATGTTAATGTGTCTGAATATGTGTAGAGTGCTGGGGAGCAGAGAGTGTTTAATTTTCATTTTCTTAACTCTGTAGCACCTGGATTATGTGTGGATTGTAGAGTTGCCTTTATCAGTAGCCACATTTACCAAACAAAGAGAATAACTGAACTTCAGAGTTGAAAACTGAATGCCAAATAACAAATGAATAGGCAAAAAGCTGAATATTCTGGGCCAGCCCTAGTGAAATGTATATTGAATCAATCTACCAGTAGAACTACAGCACTGTCTGGATATAGTAGTTTAAGTTTTGTCATATTTGAAGTGCACTACATAGGGAGTATGCTGAGATTTGGGATGCAGCTAGACCTTCTCCTCCATTGTTGTTGTGCCGTGCTGCCAGTGCTGGCTGAGATGACAGCACTTGGTGCATTCATACAAGCAAAAAGATGCATGATATCAGAACTGGCCATTCACATTCATGTTTTATGCCCACTTATCAGCTACATTTCTGATCTAGGACCACATATGAAATTGACTCAAATCTGATTTGACGTGTCTCCACAGCCCTGAAAATATCAGTCAGGTTTAAGGCAAAAAATAAACCCGATTTGAATCCCTTCAGGCTGGTAATGTGAACATACCAAAATAGCCTCGGGACATACGACCCTGTCAAAGATTATTCAGATGTTCTTCCTTGGACAACTTTGATAGGTTTTCACCGATACATATGAGGACCATGTCAAAATCTCTTAAATCCATACACTGCATATATACCAGTCAGCCATGAGGTTGGTGTAAAATACATTAATTCTTGCTGTCCAAATATTGGGAACATCTGCCATTGTAGGGAAATGCAGTTGTCTCTGGTTTGTTTATGTTCAGAAGCGTCTTGTCTTTTAAGGTGGAATGGTGAGTTTGCACTTTCGGTAATGCAGTTAGCCATCTCCCAAATTTAAGAGAGAGAGAGCCTAGCATACCGGACAGAGATTCATTTTTTTTATTTCTGTTTTTTTACCCATTTTCTGATACTGGGGCCTTGTAAACATATTAGAGTGGTTTTGAGCACGCAAAAATTTGTTGGAGATGTTGGCGAATGGTTGATTATCAAATTTGAGTTTGTGTATACTTTTCATGTAAAATATGAGGCATTGTTACTGAAATGTTGCATATTTATTTTTCACTAATTTCTAAGATGCATAAATAACTAAATTGTAAATTTTAATCTTTTGATTAAAAGTGAACCAAATGTTCTATGCAAAGTACAAAAAAAGTACAAATACTGAAGAAAAGCCTTGTCCTATGACAATCTATGATTAAAAAAATTGCTTTAATCCAATATGACTTTGCTTTAATTACAAAAAGATAAAATTGTCTGTTATTAATATGTATTGGCTACTCCAAGGTGCTAATTATCGGTTATCATATCAGCCAAAATAAAATTAAAATTGGTGCATCTCTAGACTGAAGTGTGGTTAAGTTGAAGTTTGTTGAGTCAATTTTGCTGCTTTGCGCAAGTTTCTGCATGAGCCGTAATCAAATTAAAACCCAAACACAAAACGGGCCACCGCTCCAAGAGCTTCACGTAGTGTGCGGTTTCAGCCTCACGTCCTCCCTTTAGGACTGAGCCGCAGTCTGGCTGAACAATGGTCAAGGAAAGCCCTGGCATTTTTTTTTTCTTGGCTTTGCTTAGCTGGAAATAGCCTTGCTGGCATTCAAAATATTACTGAATTTTTTTTTTATGTCTTTCTTGCTCCTCTCTCTTGCTCATGCTCTGTGTATTTTAATGATGAAATACATTTTCTGAAGCATGTTTATGTCAAATTACAGGTTTTGTTTCATGCTTGCCATTCTAAGGTGCAAAAATAGTAACTAAATGATATTTTAATAATCTATTAAAACTGATCAGCAGACAAACAGAAAAAAAGGTAAAAGGTGTACATGTGGAGCTTTGTGTAAAATGTTTTTTGAATCAAAATTTTATTAGCTTTTATAGATCAGTGTAGATACATGAAATGACAACTTATTTTCATATAGCACATTTAAAAGACAACAAGTGTCAGCAAAAGTGCTGTACAGTAAAACAACCAACTTGAATAAATTATAAATTGAGACAAGGAAACGTTACCTACTCTAAGATAAAACTAATAGAGACATAAATAAAATAAGTTGACTTAAGAAGAACGATATATAAATAAATTTCACGTAGAGCTAATGAAATTGGGTTTTATTGGTTTATTGTTTTTCTCCAAGTTATTGTAATCCCTTCCTAATCATGGCATTTTACCGCAAATAAATAGAAGCTGATGTTTTCTAATTATGCCAAGAAAATCAAAATAAAAGTGCATGATTTAGTCTTGACAGTGATTTTAATTCTATAATGTGCCTGTAACTTGAATCAATTAAACACATTAAAATGAAACAATAAAACTTGTACTGTGAAACGTATCAGCAGCTGAAAATCTGCACGGTATATTGAAGATATATTTATGAGTTGACAATTGAATGTGTATTTAATGTGAAACGTGCTTCTCAACTCCTGCATCAGCAGATGATTACATTACTGCTGACTGCAGACAGACTCCTGCTTCTTTTCTGCTCCTCTCTCTTCTTGCTTCTTGCCCGACCTCGGTGTTCTGGTAAATGTATGAATATACATGTATCAACATTAAAACAAATATTACTAGTATTACCTACATACAATACAATCTCTATTGTATATAATTATGTAGTATAGATACTCTCATGCTCTTTTACGTGTTTTTGTTTGTGGCGTGGACCCTTTCAGAAGCCCTTTTCTAAGTCTAATATCAGAACTCCACAACATTTCAGTGTTTTATAGAACAAATTGAAGCTCAATTTTTCACCTTGTCCAGACTGCTTATTAACTGTGTTAACCTCGGGGTTATTGGAGTTTATAACTTATGCAAAGTTGCTTCGTGTGTGTGTGTGTGTGTGTGTGTGTGTGTGAATGAAAGAAAGAGGGAGAGTGTAGGCCCTCTATACTGGCTGCCTGGAAGGGGTTAACACGGATAATGTTCTCCCCCTCGCTCTCTTTCTCTTCTGTTTCTTTTCTATGTCTCTCTACCTTTCCCCCTTCTATATTTCTCTCTCTTTCACTCTCTAGCTCTCTTTCTTGCTCACTCTCTCACAGTCTGAAACAGGATGCAGTAGAGTGTATTGTCTGCTGCTGGTGTGAGTGCAAACAGATGAGGAAATGCTGGAGCGGCTACTCCAAAACTCAGTAACCGTGGAAACCGTTTGCGTCACTATCACCAGCAATTAGGCTGCAGCTCTTTAGTTTTTCATGCTGACTGGCTGAGCTGAGCCTGGGTTGCTAACAGCGAACTAGTAGAGAATTGCCTTATTCTCACTTTGCGTGTGTGTGCGCGTGTGTATGCCTGTGTGTTAGTGTATATATACATTGCATATCTGTATTGATAAAGTCAAATTTTATTGCATTTTTTAAACACTATGCAAAAGGAACAAAATTAAACCTAACTCAGTTTGTGTTGTTTTTGCATATTTTGACTAATGTTTTAATGCTTTTTGTTTTGCCTAATCTGGAAACTTTAGTTGGCTTTAAATGTTAATAATTTTATTTATTATTAAATTTTTTGTGAGGCTTTTCCTAGAATGCATGGAACTAAATCTCAATTATCTTCCAATACTATGTTTTTCCTGCTCAAAAAAGTTAACATTTTTGAGATACCAAACTAATATGATAGCTTTGTTTCCAAACATTGGCAAAGCATTAGGAAGAGTCTAAACAACTGCTTTTCATGCATTTTTTTATGGAAAGTATAATTCTTTAACATATTCAGAAGATCATGGACTTAGCAACTGAATATATCTCTGTTTTACATCTTTTTTACATCGTTCAGTAGCTTACTTTCTGTTTTGTGAAGACATCTTCTAGGATATCTTCCATTTTCCAAACTTGCAAGTCTTAGAAGTTGGCGCTTTTTTGTGTCTCTCAATCCAAATAATCCCAAAATACATTTAGTGATGTTGAAGTCTGGGCTCTGTGGAGGCCAGTGAATTGTTTTGAGGGCATTAGCGAATGTTCTTCTTTGGTGCAGATTTCCTTTTCTAAGTAAGAGTTTTGGATTTTTATTGTTTTTATATTTTAAGTTGTAGTCTACATAGCTCGGTATGGTAAATGAAAATGGGTAATAAATAAATAAATCATAAATCACAGGACCAAATGTTTACTTATTTTTTTTGATAGGGACAGACATTTTAAAACATGACTTTTTAGAGTTTTTCTTTGGTAATTCATTAAATAATTGACTATAAAACAGCGTGTTTATACTCTTTTGTTGATATTGATATTTAGTTCTCTGTTCATCTTAACAGGCTGTGTTTGTGTGTGCGCACCCTCCATTCTTTCTCTATATAAACACAGTCTGTTCAGTGTCAGCAGTGGAGCTTGACGTTAAGGGGTCATTAATGGTCACACTGTGAGATAAGCACCTTTTCTGGGACACTGTTGAAGTGGCACGTCCCCTGTTTTGAGACTTGTGCTGAGAAAAGGACTAGGATGTCCGTACTTATACAAGGAGACCATTTTCTGTGGTCTCTCGCTTAGACAAGCTGTTTCAGAGCAATCACTCATTCCTTCTGATTCTTCTTTATGTTATCAACAGCAATTTCTCTGACATCCAGTGGCCTGGATGTGTCTACAATCTAGTTTTTAACTTTTTATGAATGTGGCTGCCCCCATGTGAGGGGACTTGCAGAGCATAAATTGGTTGAATCAAGTACTAGCTATTTGCTTTCTCATTGCATATGTTGCACTTAATATAAAAATAAATAAAGTTAGCTGTTGTTTCGGTGGCTAAATCACTGCATTATCGTATAAGTAGGGCTCCCCTATATATTCTGTAAAATAGTTTTGGATCTTCCACATTTTATTTGAAAGCTTATTATACTATATCCATATGCAGTATCAGTCCATATGCATCTGATGCAACCAGCCCCCACAGTGAGCACTTGTCATTGGTCGTAGTGGAGCATGGCTTAACTGGAAAGCTTTTATTGCACCATGAGATTCTATTCAAACTTTTAATGTGGCATAGGTTTTTTTATTTATTTATTTATTTTATATAAAGTCTGCAAGAATGCTGTTTCACTTCTGTGTCCAGTGTTGAGGAGGAAGAGAACATTGTTTGTTCTCTTCAGTGCCTGAGTGTGCAGAGCTTGGTCATTTAGGAAATCAGGGTCAGATGAAACATATGCACAGGTCACGGAGGAGTTAGGTGGATTGCACAACATTGTTCTACATTTTTAAGAACGAGTTTAAAATGCACATGATCAGAAAAAATGGTGTCTGCATCCAGTTGTGTCCTCTTGTTGTTTACAAGAGAAAAATGCTTTAAAAAATTATAAGCAGTACAATTTTGTGATGCCTCAATAAACAACAAATAACAGTTTAGTACATTTATTTTCATAGTAGACCAGTGATTTAAAAAAATAATAATAATTACATTTATTAGCGCATATGAAACTAATATGCACATAACTTTTGAATTAGATCGAGTCAGATTATTATTATTATTAATAATTTTCTTATTATAATTTATTTTTTTTAAATGATGGGAAATGCTTTGAAGTTTCTCCCTTTCACCTTCTCATTCTCCCTCATTTTAACTCTCTCTCTCTCTCTCTCTCTCTCACTTTCGCTCTGTCTTACAATTGAAAACAGTGTCAGCGCTGCCTCTTTTACACCAAATGGCTGTTGCTAGGTGACCGCTGACGTCAGCCATGGCTACAGAGGAAGGTTTGTGTGTTTAGCTGCTGAGGGCGAACCCCGACCAAACAGGACAAGAACTCTGAACCGCTCCCTGAAAACTCAGTACTCTGAAAAACTGCAAAAGCTCACCCCAAATATTTCCCCTTTCTCAACCCACCCCCCACACCATAGCTATGTGAATGGCATACTCCAAATTTCTCCAAAACTGTTCCCTTGTCAAACTGCCAAGTATTTACTCCCCCTCCTCGTGGTCTTCCCCACCCCTTATGCAGGGCTCATACAGGGCTGTGGTGACGTAGGTGAGATATTGCAGAAAGAGGGGGGTGGGGGAATCAATCACTTGTGGCTGTGGAAGACTCCTAAATTTTGCATGTGGTGTGCGTACAAGTTTTTGCACATTTTAACCTGACCTAGAATTGAAAGCTATGTGTTGTTTTATATGATCTTGGACACAATGCATGTGTCTCTAAAAATGGTGAAGTGAGATTTAAAAAAAAAAAAAAAAAACAAGAAAAAAAAAAAAGGCTTCACTGTGACCCTTTTTTATTCATAAGTGCTGTAAAGTCACAGGGTGTTTGGGTGCTTCTGATTGCTTCTGACTCCTCTACAGGCAGTTAACCAGATGTTCTTTTATTAAGTCCAAATTTAAACATGTTAACAGGATTATTTTAATGAAGTATATCTTGCAATTTGACCATTACACTTCAGCAAATTGTTAAAGCAGATATTTTTGCAACGATTTAAAATGGTTAAAATTCCCCATTTCCTGCTAATATTATTACAAGATGCTATTCAAAATATACTAAAAAATATAATAAATATAAGGCTCACAATATTAGGATATTCTCACATTATTACAACTTCTTTCTTGATACCTTTTTTTTAATTTATCAGTTTTCAAAAAAAAGCATATAACAAATTTTTGAAGCAAATTAGTGCTTTAGTTTTTAAAAAAGACAATCAGTAATAACAGAACAATAAAATGCAAAATACCCAGTATTTTTATAATGACATAAGAAACCCTGCATTTCTGAATGTGCCATTTAAGACAATATGTTCTTTAGGATATTTACAGAACTAAAAGCACAAATTAATATTTAAACCAGCAAATATTAGTCATACTTAGATTTCTCACTGCAACATTTGCTAATATATTTTTGTCTGTTGTTTTTAAATGAAATTTTATTGAAGTGTAAGCTTGTGTAAAAGGCCATTTTTAATATAGACTTATGTGCAAAATTTTGGGTACCCCCTCAACTGTGCATGTTCGCACCTCTGTCACTCTAGGTCTGTTATGAAGGTATGTGGTATGTATTTAGGGGCGTTTTGCTCTGTGATTGCCTTTGAATGTGTTTGTGTGTGTTCTATGGAGTTGTGTGTATGCCTTTCACTCTTTGCCTGTGTGTGTCTCTCTCTGTGTTTCACTCTGCATATTTTTTAGTTTCAGTAGGTGTTTAAGCTTTTTTGTCAATGGTTCTGTGTGTGTGCATGCCTGTCTCTGTCATTCTATGTGTGTTTGTGGGTGGGTGAGAGAAAGAGAGAGACTCTACTATTGGATTCTAGTGTAGTGTGTGTGTGTGTATGTCTGTGTCACTGGGACTCTGTGTGTGTTATGAACGAGACGAGCTGTCGTTAAAGATAAACAGGGCACTCAAGCATGTGCCTTAATGAAGAGCGTGATAGGCGTCTGCGGGAATCACGTGGCTGTTAACACCCAGAGAGGAGCTGATACTTCTGTAAACACACACTCCAGTGGTGCTGGCTGCACACTATATTAAATCATAATTGTTGCCCACCCAAACCGACATGTATGACGCACAATAACTCTCCTGGTTAATGACTGAAGCCTCCGTGTTTGCTCCAGATTGGGCTTTGATCCTTAGATCTGTCAGCATTGTAATGTTTTAATACTTTTTTGTTGGCAAACATAAACAATAAAATGTAATGAACTGGTGAAAATGAACAAATTGTCACTACTTCAGCACTGATTAAAATATTGTTACAAGAGCAAACCCAACACTATAAATTATTGTAAAATCATATAATAACTGGAGAGGGCAGATTCCATGAAAAGGGAGTGTTTTGAGGCAGCTGCAAAATTAAATGCAGAATGTAGCGGACACCCGGATTTAGAAAAAAAAACAAGCAGTCGATTCGGACATAGGATCTGTGATTCTGCAAGGTATGTCATTTACAGCTTTAATTATGAAGGAGTAGAAAATGCTTTATATAAGGCGGTTTTGAAGGTAAATGATTCGATGTTGTGTCCGTGTGTGAATGACTGAGTAGACCAGAGTGTCATTTGCGGCAGTTAAATTTGAATACATTCAAATTTTCACGTGTAGAACTTTCAGCCAGTCACTTTCTGACCGGGATTTGGGAAGCCATATCGTTTTTGAACAAATGCTGTAAGAAAACCGTTGTCATAGTCCCTTAGAAAAACACATAATGAAAGCATTGGGTCTACTGCCAAGTTTGATGTTTCTAGCTTAAAATTGGAATGGGGAGTACTGGTTTAAACTTTGAGTGGAGAGTAATATTAAACTCTCAATAAAATGGGGGTGGGGGGCCACACAACAAACAAATTCTCTTAGCTTGGAAAATATATCCCAAATCATTTATATAATTGCATTATTCAGTTAAAGCACAATGTGTTGTTTTTTTTTCAATAAATTATATTTATTATTATTATTGTTTTTTTTTAATAGCCATTTAAAAGCACAAGAATGTTTTACAAAGGCCTGTGCTCATGTGTACATTTTACAGTAAACTCTATGGAGCAGTGTATTCTCCCTAGTGTAGAACAGGTGATCACATAATTTGAAACTCAGTTGTGAAACCTTTTCACATTTATATGTTTTAGAAAGGTAGGGTTTCTCTGCCTATTATATTTTAACTGATGTGTCTGATGGAATAAATGACAAAGGAATATGATCTGTCTGAAATTTGACGTGTTGGGCCAAGTAGGGCTGGACCATATGGCCAAAATGTATATCACAATATATTTTTTAATTTTTGCTAAGATGCAATTCAGATATTAATATGAACAATATAAAAGATGCATATACCTACAAAGTTCTGAAAAATTAATTTGCTAAGTGAATGAAGTAAGTGTAATTTTTTTAAATGAAGCCAACGCATTTTACAGACTCCAATTGCTCTGTCCCCATGCTTGTCTTGGTTAACATTCTCTGTAGATAGAGGAAATGTGTAGTTCTTTGTGTTCATGTTTTAACTGAAATTTGTTCACTTACGTAGTTCTCATGGCAATATCACAGTTCACTTGCTTATGTATTTCCTTGTTTTTGGATCTCACTTGGTTTGGTAAATTAAAGATTAATTTAATTGAGAGAATTGCTGTATGTATAAATTATTTTTGCTACTGATTTAGAAAAGGCTTTTCATTTGAAATATAGGATACAGGAAGTGGCGACATGGTAAAGCTCAACTACACTAGCCCGTCTAGTTACTTCACAAAAACGTTACCCCGCCACCCCCCTCAGCAAAATCCATTTCGAAATGCTAACTCGAGGAACAGCTCTCCATTCTTGTCATTTTAGCTCAGTGCTCCAACATCTCTGTGCTCATTGTGTCAGTTTGGCTCTGTTTAACCTCCTCTTTATACTCTCTACCATTAAAAGAGAAAACCTGCTTTTATGTTAAACTGAGTCGATCATAACGGCTCATTTTATCCCATGTTTTCATACTTAGTTCAAAGAAACTTGCTGTTTTACTTTTTTTTCGCAGTTTGTGGGTTGGAAGGCAATATCCAAATGAATGTACAGATTAACTGAAAAAGTAATTTTTCCATAGTTTTCCCTTTAAGACCCTGAATAGTTGAAGTGTTGATTTGCCCAAAAGAGAATAATTTAGCTCATCACTATTATGTTGGACAGTTTTGTGAAGTCATTATGATACATTACTCTGTTAAGTCTGAGACCCTTATTTAATTTGCTCTCAAAATAGAAATTAAGTCCAAGTTTATGGGGGGGGTCAGGAATTATTGAGTGAAATCTTAGAGGAGAAAACTGTAGAGACTCCTATAAATTGTACTACACCTGGTAGACTTCCTTAACAGTCTCCATCAGATAAAGTCAAGCTCTACTGTGATCTGCAGAAATCAGGCCAAATTTCGCTGGAACTTAAATAAGAGGCAGCCTATGGTGAAATATTGCAGTTACAAGGTATTTTACTCTCTATCTCGCACTCTATCTGTCTCTCTCTATGTCTCTGTATATACAATAAAGTTGAGATTTTATACTGTTCAAGTCATAACATTTGACTTTTCAGGGTAATATCCTTCTCAGTACCCTCTGGACATACGGAATGTAATAAACATCTTGTTTGTTTTTGTTCTGCTTGCCTATATAGGGCGACTTCACAGGTGGGCTTTGACAGTACATTCAAAAAGTGATAACTCTAGCTTCAGGGATGAACAGCAGTATAGTTTAGTGGGTAACACTAATGCTCCAACACACAGGAAGCTAGGGCTCAATGCTCTGCTTGGGCAAAGCTTTTTACACTACACTTGCCTGTCAGTGTAACATGATTCGTTTATAAATTGCACTGGATGAGAACATCCACCAAATGCTGTAAACGCAGATGTAAGTGAGAGAGTATGTGTCCTAGCTAGCTTAAGTTTCCTGCTAGATGGTTGACAGTAGAAACAGGTCTTGGTAGACACCCACAGACTCAAGTGACCAGTGAGCATGATCCCACTCCATATCATTTTCACCATGGACATCACGACTCGCTGGATAAAGCTTGACCTGTGCTCCACATGAAGCTCTTCTTTGCCCTTGATGACAGGCCTGTGCGTAAAACCCTGCTCAGAGACACACGGCACTCAGGCTTGAGTGGTTTAACATTTCTCAGTGACATGCTTCCCACACAGACTCAGCAACCTTTCACCAATAATTACCTTAAACAGCAACATGCATTGGTCTTTTTGGGGGTGTTTTTTTTTTTACCAGTGCATATTAATTAGTGTTTTTATTATGTAGGTATCCCCCCCCACCCCAAGTAGACACAGGGACAACACACCATACTCACAGACTTGGATCCCTCTAGTGAAAATTGGGTTTCTTGAGTTTGTTAACATGTCCATGTCTTTTTTATATGATAAAGGACATATATATGCTGTATCTGAGCTTTTCTGATTTGCATTTGCTGTGTTCTAAAGGCAGCCTCAAATGGGCACATTCAGACACGTAGGTTTTTTTTTTATGTCATTAACTTGTGCAAGGATTTATGTAATAATTTCATAGAGGTAGGTAAATGCAGGTTAAGGAGTCTTGCCTAAGCACTCATATTTGGTGTAGCATGTTGCTACTGCCCGAGCTGGGAATTGAATCTCAGTCTGAAGTATGATGCAGAGTTTTCCACTATGATGTATCATTTGCTGCAAAATAAGAATAAAAGGAGTCGTCATTTGGAATGCTTGAATTTCTCCAGAGATAATATTTTGAGGACATAAAGTTACTCTTTTAATTTATTTCAGTCTTTTAAATAAGGACTTGCTTTAAATGATTTAGTCAATGCCTTCAATAATATTTTAAGGAGAAGTTTATCTGAAGAGACGTTTTTGCCACCGATAACTCATGAGACGACTGTATGTTGGGTCTGTGTTGTTTTTGTTTTCAGTAAAGTGCGATTCTAAGGGTCTGTACAGTGATAAAAGTTTCAGAGACCTGTGGGGATCAAGTGGAAAGTAGTCTTTTGCATTCTTCAGATGCCTCGCTCTTTTTGTGATGCTGTTTGGTTAGTGCAAATTGACACCACATGTACAAGCTAACTACACCGGGGGAAGATAAAGAATAATTTGTGTCTCAAAATGGCTGCTGGGAAAATACAAAGGATGATATTTACAGTCAGTTAATCATGAGATGGCATCAACAAATGTTTGGTTTAAGGGAAGCGAATCCTCAGGGCTTAAGTTGAAAATATTTTACTAAAGACTAAACATAGCCTCTACATTTTTCTTGTGCTGTTCAGTAGTGACTTGGTATTTGTCAAGAGATTAAAATGATGAATAACATTTATTTTCACATTTCTTCATATCCTAATTTAAATAAATAAATATAAATGCTCATGTCTTATTTTGCCTCTCTTGGACACATCAGAATGTGTGATACTTTGGAAAAAACAATTTTTCTTTTTTACTAACTTAAATACAGTTCAGTCTGGATTTGATGTAAATTCAAAATAATTACATACTCTTTGAAATTCCAAATTATGTGTTTGTCTAAATTATGTGTGGCATGTGCAGATATTATGGTGTGTATTTTGTGTTTTGCAGCTTTAAAATTTGGGACAATTTAAAATAAATAAATAAATAATAATAATAATAATGTCCTGAAATTTGCCAAATAGTTTTTCTATAAGCAAACTTTCCAACCCCATTTCAGAAAAGTTAAATTAAATAAGATTACTTCATAAGATTGATAATTATTTATTTATTCTTTTTGACATCTATTTAATTGACAAATGTTCAAAGACATTTAATGTTTTGACTTGCCTTTTTGATTGTGTTATGCAGTACATAGTATTTTGGTAAGATTTAGGGAACTGAAGTGTGAAATCATAGGTCATGTAGGGCAAGGCCAGAAACCACTGTTGAATGTGTGAACCTTGAGTGTTAAAATATTAATGATGCAGTGGCATACATTGGGAAGTTAGAGAGACCTACACTGAGTCAAGTCCACGTCTGTTCTTGTGAAGGCCATTGCTCTTTCAGCAAGAAAATGCAGAGAATCACTGTGCACATTCAATGATTAACAAAATCACTCAATTATACAAAACTGGATTTTGATAAAAGTAAAGGTTATATTGATGGATTTAACACTTATTTTATGATCTCTAGCAAGCTTGCTCCTTCAGGAGTTGGTTGCTTCTATTGTCTCTGATTGTCATTTGCCAAAACACTGGACTAAGTAGTTTCTTGCACTGCAATCAGAGACCAAAAATTGTGAAAATGTAACCCGATATATCTTTGTGCAGCTTCAGTATATCAGTGCAGTGTGTCTAAGTTTGGTAACGGCGCCAGGAATCAAGACCAATTTTTGTAGGGTTTTTATTCTAAGATTTCTGAGTTTTTGCATTAGATGTATGATGTGATTATGGTTTTAGAGCAATTTGATCAGCTTCATGAAGGGCACAGAGGATTTTGCTGCAAGGCTAAAATGGATTAGTTACGCCTCCTGGCAGCAGGCCTCATACACCAGAGCCTAGAGTGAAATTAAGCCATTTCACCTGATCAGAACTTCATCAAAGTGTAAAAAAGCACAGCAAGAGGAGTTGGGGGCAAAAACTAGGAAAAATGCAAATTGTGACGTTGGAAAGCTCTTTAGGAGAATCTGTTTGAGACAGACACGCCTCCTCATTTGGATAGACCCACCCCCTACTCACAGAGTTCAGAGTCTCAGAACGCCATGTTGGCAGCGCCAGAGCAGGCTGGGTTTTTATGGGCTGCAAACAGCCTTAATTTCAAGTTATTTTAATTTTTTGAAACCGCATCTGCTCCGTGTGCAAGAATTTTCCATTCCACCTTAAACAATGGAGCATTTAAGTTGAAATGGATAATTTTCCCTGGGTCACATTATAGTCACTGCTCCATTTAAAGTGGAATGAAAAGTTCTGTAGGTCGCAGAAAACCTGTGCCATTTACAGTGTAAAGGATATTTCTGCTGGGGCCATATAGAAATTTCTGCTTCATTTAAGGTGGAAAGTTTTCTAGGTGCTATTATGCAACTCTTGCCCCACTTATGGTGGTCAGAATTTCTTTATGGTGTTTAAGTAATGCCTTGTTCACACATGAACTCTGGAGAATTTCTAGAGAAACTCCCGAGTATCATGTCCGGGAGTGGTCTATCACACAAAGTGCAGAGCAGGAGAAACTCTGCAACATTTCCCACACTCTTCTCACATGCATGACACAAAATATTATTGTAAAAAAATTAACAGTTATAGGAAATAATGATAAATAGTAAAGTGAACTAGCCAGGTGCCTGATAACTCCAACTCACAACGACTGCTGGATAAATTCTGCTGTTTTCCCCCCGAAGAGTTTTAAACCTTCCTTGGATTAGTGGGTGATGAAAACTCCCATGAGAGCCGCACGGGGCAACAAAGAATGGAAAAACTACTCTGATCTGTGCCTGGAGCTGTGTCCAGATACAAAAAACAACCCTCAAATACATTGTTATTGTGGTTTTCAGAGCCTGCAGTCCCAGTTAGTCCTACTGTTTTCCCAAGATTTCAGTCACTTTATTCCATAGTGTAACCCGGGTTTCTTACGACATTGAAGAACATCAATATTGCTAGACCTGTGCTGGCTTCATTTTGGAGAATTGTTGGGCTGTCCATGGTTTTTTTTTTTTGTTTGTTTTTTTTTTTCAGTCATTGCAACAAATAAAAATTAAAAAAAAATGTTTTTTAAAGGTGCAACTGTATGTTTAAGGGGGAAAAGGAATAACTGTTTGTACTAGGGCTGGGCAATTAATAGAAAATTAATCAAAATTGACATTCAGCACTTCTAATTGACACAATCTTGTCTATAACGATCGTATATATTATTTAACTGTAAGTTTTTTTTATTTTTTATTTTTATAAACTAATTCTGTTATTCCCCACTGTGTGTTCTTGTACTGTCACTTTAAAACCCTGCTACCACGCTGTAGTCATGTGATTATGCCCTTTTCTGTCACATGGAAGCAACATGTTGGAGAACCTAAATGCTGAGGCTTACTGAACAACTCGAGCAGCACGTACCAAAGAAAACCGCAGCATCTGTGATTTGGACGTGTTGTGTTTTGACTTTAATT
This sequence comes from Hoplias malabaricus, assembly GCF_029633855.1. NCBI lineage: Eukaryota > Metazoa > Chordata > Actinopteri > Characiformes > Erythrinidae > Hoplias > Hoplias malabaricus. Next base: position 10,208,711 of record NC_089815.1, on the reverse strand, counting down.
AAATGAACAAAAAGTAGTCAAATGTAAACACTCAGAAAAAAACTGTTTCAACGAGCAAAACACAATCACACATCATATATAAACAGTGCTCAAAAAACAAGAGAGGAACAAGCTCCCAGCAACATTAGAAAAAATATCCCATCTTGAATACTGGAGCATAATGGAGTTACTGAACTATGAGGGTCAAAAAAAATTATCGTTCATTAATCATAGTCGTGGTAAAATGTACAAACAATCATGTTATTGATTTGTGCTCATATCGCCCAGCACTAGTTTGTACAAGTGTAACTGGTCTGTATGTATTTATTCACTGTTTGAATTTACCACAGATGCTAATTTGTTATTAGAGTTGTTTAGTTTTATAGCACTTTGCTCAGTGTTTACTTTCATGCAGTAAGTGCTCTCCTGAATTTAGAGTCAATTCCACAGTAAGTCAATATTACCCACCTATGGAGCAGGACTAGAGCAATGTCCCTCATCTCAGTTCATGCTTTTCAACATTTGGAAAAGCTGTCTAAGCAGATGCCCTGAGCATAGAGAGAGAAAGATGTTATCATATATTTGACCAAGACCATTAATATTTTTACTCACTTTACACACACTGGGGCTTTGTAAAAACACATTAGACCAGTTCCCAGAGCGCAAACAGAGCTGGAGAGCAGCATGTGTTGAGGAAACATCTGAATCTGAACATCTAAATGTTGTTCTAAAATGGTGTATTTTTTTATTATTATTATTAATATATATTTTTTAATTAATATTTATTAATGTGAATGTTGCTTCTCACTGTTAAAGACATTAAACGGCCAAACAAACAGCACACATGTCCACTGTTTATTCCTCTTTGTGGGTCTGTTTCAGCCCTGTCTGCAAGTATTTACGTTCAACAGTTATTTTGTCTTTCTTTAATTGAAATAATTGTTTTAAGGAAATGAATTCTTTTGCCCAAACAGCTATTGAAAGCATTAGTCTCCATGACGCATGTGAACCTAAGGTACTCACCAAGGGAACAGCAGTTCCACTAATTGGTTCCTCTTCTCCCACGTGTTAAATGCCAAGTCAACCTCTTCGAGCCGCTAGCAAACGTCGCCTTTGTGTCTTATGCTCGGTGTATTATAAGCTCTGACTACCACAGATCATAAAATACAGAGAATGTGCCATTGGCCTTGATCGATATCTGTTCTGGAGTCATGCATCAAGTTTTTTTGTTTTCAGGTTACTTAGAAATGATAAATTATAGTAGTGTGTAACACCAGTGACTTCTGTGCAGCAGCCCAGTGTTTTGTTTCCCACCTGAGTAAACATGCCACATTAAACCAGCAGGAGACCTTGGACAGGACTCCTAACGTTGGAATCCCGTGTCTCTGTAAAATGATTGTAATTAGTCTGAAAAGAGTCTTCCAAATAATAATTTTAAATGCAATATTGATAGTTATGAATAAATCTTAGTGTATGGCTCGTTTAGAACATGAAGCTTGGCAGGACATACATTACAGTACAACTTTCAGAGCCCACCCTTCATTGAGTTAGACATGGTGTAGCACCAGACCCGTCATGTATATTGTAATTAATGGAGTTTTTATGTGTGAGGAATTTTTAAACTTGACTAGTTCAGAGTCCAAGCCAAGAATTCAAGCTGTTTTTCATTGTACAGTTATTCTGTAATTAATATAATGGCAGAGTAGTATGCAAAAATAAATCAGCCAGAGATAATTTCAGTTAATGAAATGATAAGGAAATGCCAGATGTAATTTTTTTCCCCCTCCCCCCAGTCTTTCACTGAATGACTGAATGAATTTTTTTGTTGTCTGCGTAGATGTTCGGAGTAATGTTGCTGGTATGTTAGTGTGCATTAAAGCTGATATCAGGGTTATCTAGAACTTTCAATTTAAATTAGTTTAAATGTGTTTTGCAAGAGTTTTGGCTCTTGAAGATTTTTTTGGGCTCGTTCACATCTGGCAGTAACATGCATCTCAGGTGATCTGACCACAAGTGATGGCACAACCCATAACCATTCCCACCTGGCATTTAAATGCATCTCCTGGGACAGCTTTCTCATGTCATTCTCACTGGAAGAGAAGCAAAGTGGATTTGTATTCCTGAGGGTGGAATTAAACAGAAATGTCTCACACACACTACTTATGACTTGAAACTTCATAGTTTAATAGAAAAACCCTGTCTGGGGCAGTGACACGGTAGATGTGTGTTAATGCCAGGTGTGAACGGGGTCTTTGACCAGCATTATTTAAAATGAGTGTTGAAATTGTTAGACAAAGTTTTGGACTCCTGGACCTTGTTCATGCAGCTTAGCAGTGCATTTGAGTATCACACCCCTTTTTATTGCCTATATTGCTCACTCCTTTGGCCATGCAAACTGTATAAAAGATAACACAACCGTATCTAATTATATCATATGAAAACAGTAGTCTAAATGAATGTGCCATGGGAATATTGCTCTGGAAAATGAGTTACATTAACTGTGTTTTTTTGCTGAATTGCATTGGTATTCCATGCAAATGTATCACGTTTCTTGTCCATGGGTTGTAAATAAAAACATGGGGCTGGGGAAATCATTGTGTATAGCAAATTTCATACAACATGCAGCTCAAAGTGCTTTAAAAATGATTATTATATATGAAAAGGTGAAGGGTGTAGCAATCATAGTAACGCAATAAAAGGAGACATCATTTAAACATTATTCACTGCTCTTACAAAAATAAAAAAATGTACATTTAAAAGAAGATTAAATACAGAAATTTACAAAGAAGGATTATATTTGAGTCAGGGGTTTTCCTGCACCGTAAGTGTCCTAACAGCTATTAAGTCATGGGAAAATTTTAAACCTCCAAGAATTGATAATGCTTAGGTAAACATATTCTCCAGCTTTAGGGAGGCGTGGTGGTGCCATAAGTAGAGTCATTGTCGCATGCCTGTAAGAAGTTTGGTGTGTTCTCCCTGTACCTTTATGGGTTTCCTCTGGGTGCTCTGATTACCTCCGACAGCCATGCTGGTAGGAGGATTGGCCATGAAAAAGTATCCATAGGTGTAAGCATATGAGTGACTGTGTGTGATGCCCTGTGATAGCCTGGCTAAACCCAGTTATAGAGAGTGTAAAGAATGAATGGTATACGAATGAATGAATGATTTTTTTAATTGTTTTTTGATTGTTTGTTTTGACTGTCCATGTTTTACAAGTTAGCTAGTTTGAAAACTGCACCAAATGGAGAATGTTTTTTTTTTTAATTATTATTATTATTATGATTTTTTTTTTTTTTTAATTTTATTTTAATCACCAGTATCCTGAATCAGACGTGGTTGCACCCATTTCGCAAGATGACGCAAACTGCAACTGTCTATAATGTCTGTGGTTCAGTGTAGTATTTATATTCAGATTCATTTGTACTTCAGTGGGGATGTTCATTTGTTTTTTTTTTTGTTTGTTTTTTTTGGAAGATTCAAGAGTGTGGAACCTCTGTGAATAAGGGCAGGGAACGATTGCATGTGTTTTTTCGGAGTGTTTATTGACAGCTTTATCCTGATTGTTTGTAGCTCTGAGCCAGATTTTTGCTAATTTCCTTGTCCTCTGATTAATTCTAGATGCATAAGTATAGGCCATATTCTATAATGTTACGATAAGCCATTACACAGACATTTAGTGGCCGAGCTGTATTAGGGAGTCTGTACATGGCCACCCTCATTGCAGATACCCAATATATGGAGCATAAACAGGTTCATTAGGGGCCAAAAGATATTTGATTAAATTCTTACATTTCTTAATCCTGTTTTTAAAAATTACACACTACTTTAAGAGTCTTGAACTAAGCTGCAGAAATCAGTGAGATGTCTTTGTGCATTAGTGATAGAAAAGTAGAGTGTGATGGAAAGTGGAATGTCCTGTCATGTCCTACTGGTGGGTTTCTAACTTGGATGATTCTCTCCTGTTCTGACTCATTCACATTCACACTTCTCTATCTCTTGCCCCCCCCCCCCCTCTACTGATATCACTCTTTGCCAGCACAGGACCATTTTATTATTCCCATAAAATAAGTCATTACCCTCTAACTTGGCGACAAATTGGCATTTTTAAAGTGTTTCTCAAGGCATTCTTTGCGCGAAAATCAGTGACCATTAAATCACAGCTATTCCGGACAAGGTATTTTGGCATGATCACAGAGTTGTGAGTTGATTGACAATAAACTCAGATTTTGTCATGCAAACGGAGAAGCTGTTAAAGAGAACTGTGGTATGTGGTGATGTTTTAAGGTGATGGACTATTAAGGCAGGTTTTGACTCGTCTGTTTTTGTTGGATAGAACTTGCTCCAGTTTATGATGCAGGTGTGGAAAGGAGATTGAAAAACATTCAGCAGGTGAGTCTGGCATAGACGCTCATGCTTTCATAGTTCTGAATGTTTCCCTCTATAAAACTTTAGGTCACTGACATTGAGGATTTGGGTGTGGCTAAAAAAGTAGTATGCCTTTTGATTAAAATGGTCAGGGAGAATATATGCACCAATTTGAAGGTATTTCATTATTTATTTCATTGTTAGTTTCTGAAAAGTTCATTTCAGCCATTTTGTGAATCTGTAGATAGCATAATACATAGAATTGATTTAAGGTTTAATTAAATCATTAATCAACGTAGCGGCTACACCTGGCTGTGTTGTGTTTCTTACACACGTTTTGCATGGCAAATAAACCTTACTGTAGTGGGTTTCCATCCACCATCCAAATCCAAAAAACTTGGTGCACCTGAACGGAAAAGGCCCAAATATCACAAAAAGATTTTTACCCCTGGACAGCTTTGAAAAGATATCGAATACCTACTGTGTGTGCAGATACCCCTTGATTCTTCCTCATTTTTTCAATCCATACTTTAGGCTTATTACCTGAGGGGCTTTTATTTTAGTGCATGTGTAGATTATTGTACACACACGCATAGCACTGCAGAAAAGTCAATTTTGGATGAAAACCCAGCTGGGTAATGTAAGTAATCCTCACTGTGTCTGCAAGATGAGCTCTGTGGAGCAAAAAAAAACTCATTCAGTCTCAACTGACTATTAGCATTATTATTTCAATAGTGACTTTTTAAAAGACAGTACATTATTAAACACATCTATCTAAATGATGAACACTTAAGTATGGTCAATGAATTTTATACTGGTGTTAAGAGTTAATTAGAAAGAAAAATGTCAAAATGGGGGCTAAAAAGTTTTGTACCCGTTATTTGTCAGTGATGATTTCACTTGTCAGCAGGTGATTTCTACAGGGTGGGTTGTCTGGTGTGATAGATAGCATTTTGCCTGGAGGTCCCTTGGCCATAAGACGGGCGCCGTGGTCCTGTTTATAAGAGCAGCCTTTCCTCACTGATCTCCAGCCCTCTCTCTCCACTTCCCTCCCCTTCCTCAATAAAGCCAGATGTTCCCTTACAAGGCCTCAGTACCGGGACGATCTGGCAGCCACAGCCATATCAGGTACAAGCCTTCCTGTTGTGTTCCTTCTTCATCTTCCTCAGAAGCGTGCTCCTCCACACTACTGCCAGCCCCATTTTGCTTGTGTGTTTGGCTTGACCAGTGGACAGAAGAAACATGCAGCCAGAAATCTGCTGCCCAAAGATGATTTTTATTGGATGTTTTTGAAAATGAATAATGATTTGTTTATTTTGTACATTGTGCTATTTTGTAAGTGCGACACATTAGATAAGAAAAGCAAACTGCTTTGTAGTCACAGCTGTTTATACATTTATACATGCTCAGCAGCCTTGTATAAATTGGGACACAAGAATGCAAGTTTTATAACATGAGAAAGAGTTATATGTTAAAATGACTGTGGTGATGACCATGATATAGGGACATGAATGTGCACAGTGGAGTATGGGCTTGGTAGTTATTCTTCCAAAGCAGTTACACTGATTGAAATACTACCAGCACCGCAGCCTGATTTATTTGTCATGCGTCACACTTTCTGCGTCTCAGCAGTTAGATATTATTACTATTTTTTGCTAATTTGGTAATTAGAGACACTGTCATATAAAAGTTTTTCACACTGGTAAACAACTAGAGAAACAACTTAAAACACAAGCCACGGAGAGGCTAAACAAGACTTGCAGCAGCTACAAATTAAAAACTGTGCAAACCGCAGACTGTATGTGTGAAAGTGAAACTAATTCCAGTACACAACTGGCAAGAGAAAACATGCTTTAATAATAGTTGAAACAATTCACTTTATTAACATACACAATGTGGTGATTGGTGTAGTCTATTGGGTGACACCAGAACGCTGTTCCTTCTTGGCAGAAACTGCAGTTCAATTTTTACCAGGGTAGCATCATTACCCTACACCAGTAAGAGTTCTTTTGCAAGACTACTAGCACTGGATATGCCCCCCTCTGCCACATGTAATAAATATAAATGAACTAAATTAACCCCATGCTACAGTTTCTTCAGTACATGTCACACAATGGAGCAGATTTCCTTTAATGCATTCTTTTTAATATCAATAATAATAATAAGAGCTAATCCATAGCTTGACATACACTTGTTTGACAGTCATTTGATGCTTGGAATGTAAACATACTTTTCCGAACTCACCCACTGCATAGTCATAAATTTGTCATTTTCATTAACATTGCTTTTTTAAATCAAGGTTGTAGGATGGTGTAGTTACTATTTTGGGATCACTTTACACTAGATATCTGTAGATAGCTGTGGAAATTGTGTTGCATTTGGACATGAGCCTTAGTTAGGTACTGTATTTGGACCTTGTATACAACACTCCAGTTAATTCCAGTGGTCTTGAATGACGTTCCAATATACAGTCCATACCACAGTCCAATGCTGAGTGTTTTGTACCCTTGGATGATCTTAAGCTCATGTGTAGGTGTTCCAGAACTTCTAATTGTGTGCAGTTAAAAACCGGTGTCTCTGTGTGCTTCAAAGAAACTAGATTCATATATGTATCTTCTGTATTCCTCATGACTAGTTTTACATGAGTTTCTATTGCTAGGGTATTGTGTAATCCATGCCAGTGAAGGAGCATGTGTGTTAACATGTAGGCTTCTTTTGCTAACCTGCAGAAAATAGAGTTGTAAAACTTGAAAAGAACATGAGTAAGGCACATGGCTAACATTCTACCCAGTTGGTGTGGGCCTATTTCGGCTCAGACTCACAGCTGAAGTCCAGATCAGCAGTGGATATTGAGCTTGGATTTAAAAAAGAAAAAAATAAATAAACCCTCACCACCAAATGCCACCTGCCTGCAACGGTTTCTGGGGCTTTGATTTAGTAAGTGTGTTGCAATAAAAGTTTGGATCAAACTCCATCTCAAAATCAAATCTGCAACTCAGTCACAGCACAGTGTTGCTTCTGGAGGTTTAGCAAAGCTGTTGAATAACTTGTGTACCGGTCGTGGTTGTTTTTTATAACACGTTGGGAATATAACTAGCTGTTAGATAAGCCTGAATGATTTGATACCTTTATATTTGTGTCGTTTAACATACTCCCTTATCCAAGCAACTTTGTCATACTTTAATATTTTGCAGAATTGTTTGTGTTTTTCCACCTTGTTTGGCATCTGTTTGTGACATGTTCCTTATTGTACAATATATGGACATTTCCTCAATATTTTTTGCTGACTTCAGTATCACCCGGTGTGCTTACTTGCGTGTTTGTTTACATAAGAATGAACATGACGAATATATTAGCCACTCGCTCTGTTCTGTTCTCCTGCTTTCTCTGCTCTCTTTATACTTTTATTTTATTTAATTAGAGTATTTAAACCTTATTTTATATTTCTTTTCCATTGTCTGAATATTCTTACCTACATTTTTTGCTACAATTCCTTACTCTTTAAAGTAGTGTAATTTTATTATTATACTGTTGTCTTATCATTTCATCAAAGGTGCTTAAAATGTCAATATTGTTTATTGCTCTTATTTCTGGGACAATATATCGACCCCCAAATATTGCTATTGTAACAGGCTTACAGAAAAAGATAGGAACGCTGCTGTTGCAGCTGTGTGGTCTAACAACGAAACTGAGGAAATGTTCATTGAGCTGTGGCCTGTTTTACGTTTCTCAAGGGGGTACTATGACTAAGTCCAAGTCCAAAAAAGGTAAAAGTTGGTGGGAAATAGCAGAGACACTTAAGCAACCCAGTGAACCACCATCATCACACACAGCGCTTCTGCAGCCATGACTGACAGTTTCTTGACCTGCCTCCCTGAGGACCCATTAGCTCAAGCAACAGTGCGAAGGATGATTGGTTGGCGTAAACTGTGTAATGTTGCCAGTTTCTTGACCAAAATATGGTGCACATTTATGCCACTATTAATACCATATCTGACAGTGACTATTGTTGGAGCTAATGTAGTGTAGTGTGATCCTGGCAGTTTTTTTAAATTTTTCAGAAATTCTTAGGATTTTATATGATTTCTCATATAGCTTGCAATATGATCATGGGATATTATACGGACGATGTATTGAAGACTGGTTTGGAACATCATGGCCCCTCTGAATCATTACAGAATCATGTGGTGCTTAGGGATTTCCACCTGTTATTGTTACAAGTATTAATAATACTTATAATTATTATTAATAATTATACCTAAATGATTCATATTATTTCTGAAATCTGTAATGTCATAAATTTGTTTTTAGCAAACTCTTCTACTTTAGATTTTGCAGTTGATGCAGGAGAAGTGACAGACCTGAACCTGAAGCTGAAGGAGAAGTGGAAATATGGGGCTCTTTGGTAACAAGTCAAAATGATTTTCATGAACGAAGCAGGTTAAGTAAACTTTAAAAGCAGACAGGAAAGACTGTGGCCTGGTGGAATAAACAGGAAGAATGCTTAGGGCTGAGCGAGCACAGACTCGGAGGGTGCACACACATTTTCACGCAGATCTGCCGGAGAGTGTTTAGTAAAATGAATCGAGATGTCTCACACTCCTGTGAAAGGCTTCTCTCCTTTGGCGCAGGAGAGTTCCAGCTTAGTTTGAACCCCAGAATGTAGTAGGAATGTTGGTACATACTCTTGTATAATAATTTCTGAAAGTATACAGATGGGAATACTTTTGAACATGTCTGGGTGCCCCTACTCAAAATTGCTTTGCTTTGTTGATACTCCGAGTGTGGAAAAAAGTGTTTTTTTGTTTGTTTGAGATCTGTCTGTTCAGTTCTTCAATTCTTTTAGTAATCTCTAAATTTATCATATAAAATACAAAATGTGACTTATGGCAAAGTTTTATTTAAATGTCATATTTCCCTTTTTTTATTATTAATTCTCTTTTTAAATGTATTATTTATATATATTTTGGGTTTGAACAGTGTTGTCCTAAAGTCAATTTATAATGAAAGCGATACATATATATTTGTATTTTATTTTATTTTATTTCTTGGGGAGTGTTTCACACAAACAGTTGGAGTTAAACTCTCCTGGGTGTTAGATTTGCATTGTCCAGTTTTTTTTTTTTTTGGGGGGGGGGGGGGGGTCTCAACTCGTGCGATGGCGGCTATTTTTTGTGACGGTGGGGGCACGGAACAAAGGCGGAATAGTAATGGGCCATTTGAGCTTGAAACATGCCATTGTGGGAAAAAGTTCATCATTGACGTAATAGTGTTGACCTTCCTCAGCTTGTGGCATTTTTGTTGTTCCTGCAAACACGTGTTTGTCATTATGCAACTCCTCGCCGCCTGGCCAACCGCCATCCGCCCAGACTGGACACTGTGACGGACAGTTCAGCAGAGATTCCCGCGCCTCGTTTAGTGGCTTTTCTGCTTTGAGACAAAAGTGGCAGTTAAATTTTTTTTTTCTGCTTTTACTCAATATCTTGCTTAATAATACAAACAATAATAATAATAGTTTTACAGCTGTATGTTCCATATTATCTTAAGTAAAAATTGGTATGTGTTTAGGAGGGACAAAGAAACCAAACAATAAAACAATTATGAAGTGTATATTTTCTTTTGCAGGTTTGCTTCTGTTTTCTCTGCATACTTTGATTGAGTTCTTTGAAAGTATATTCTAAAATATGTTTGGGTCTGCGCCTAACTTTGTTACTCATTACTATAGCAAAAAAAATTAAACGATCAGAAAATAACTAAATTTGATAGCAGGCATATGTCAGGATATTTTTCTGCTAAACCAAACACTGATGTCAGAGTGTAAAGAGAGTTTTATAGACATTTTGTAATGATGTTTTTGTTTTAAAATGTATTTTCCTTTTGTAGAGAAAAACAATAGCATGACTTATTCTCATTAATCCAGTGTTGTTGTTTTTAATCTTTTTTGTGAGAATCATATCAGTGTTGGAAGATTTGCTTATCTGCACTTAAACGACATTGACATTTTCTTATATATTTATTTAAATAACAATGTTTAACCATTGTTTGACCACTGTAGTCCCTACTTTCTATATTTTGGAAATGTTTATGTAACTATTGGTTTTAAAATCATAACAGATAGTGTTTTATTTAATAAAATTAATATTGTATAGTAGTAGTTTATCAAAGCTAGATGTTCATCTCCAATTTTTCTGTGTTATTGACACACTTTATTAAAGATTAGAATTACAGATGGTAAAAATGTTATATATATATATTTTGCAAGTGCCTGTGTTGCTAGTTTTTGTAATTAATACAAAATTTGAAGGAGAAATTAAAGGGGGGGGGGGGGGGGGCAAAGAGGAAAGCTTTGAAAAACAGGGCTTTGTGTCTGGCCAGAAGCTCACTGCGCTTGGATTTACTGCTGCAGAGGCTCGGGTTTCACACTCTGCCTCGTGTCTAAGCCAGAGAGCTGCTCTGTGGAAAAGTCTGAAGGCCTGAGGCTGCACCCTGAGGTCAGTGTTGAGGAGGGGGAGGGCACACTGAGGAGCCACATCTGCCCAGATGGAGGAGAGGGAGGATCACATGGACGCACAGCTGTGAAAAGGCAAGGTGCTGCTGGACAGTACACTGCTGAGCTGGGCCAGAGTTGTTATAAAGGAGGAGACTGAGCCTTGGTTACAAAAGGAATGGTGAAGCTCATAATGCAGGAAAGAGCCACCTCGTTGTGTAGACGTGTGCATGAGCAACAACGAGAACCAACTGGAAGACTTTTTTTTTGGTATTTTAATTTGAGCTAAATGCTCAAAGTATTTAAGGGAAAATGTTCAGGGTTTTATTTGAATTTATTTTATTTTACTTATATTTTAAAATGTGTTTGTGAAATGCTGTGGCTTTTAGTTTTGGGTTTATAGGGCTGGTGGCATTGCTAAGTTGGAGATTGGATTGACACTGCTGGTTAGTATCCCACTGGGCTCTGTGACGCTGGTCTGGATGATGCTGATCAGTACGAAGCAGGCCTGGACACACTGCTGGACAGTACGCTTCTTAGCTGCATGATGCTGCAGGACAGAGTGCTGCAAAGTTGAAAGTTATTGGAAAGCATGCTGCTAGGTGGTATGTTTCTGAATAGTATGCTCCTGGGACTTATTCTGGACAGTATTCTGGTGATGTTTTTGCTGTTGTGCTCCATGATGCTGGACAGTACCCTGCTGAGCTGGGCCCTGTTAAACAGAATGCTACTGAGTTATACAATGGTGGGCTGGATTGTTTTGTACAGTACTTAGCTGAGCTGGACTGTTCTGGACAGTTTGCTGCTGGGCTGAACTGTGCTGGAGAGTATGCTGCTGGTTTGGACACTGCTTAACAGTTTGCTGCTGGACAGACGTGCAACATGCGTCATCAGCATCTGTTGCGCTGCAGGCAGGTGGCCTTGCAGAGTCCAGCTGTAAATTAGATAGCCACTGACGCAGCTGCTCAGACTTGGGGATGACCCGTTTTACCTGACCACACACACACTGCAGTAGGCCACTTGTGAAAATTTATATTACAAATAATAAGAAATTCAGTCATTTTTAATCTTGCGGCTAATGTCTGTATATAAGGGGTGGGATATATTAGGCAGCACATTCAGTTCTTTGAAATTGTGATGGTCATAATGTTTTGGTTAGAGCATCTCTAAAACAGAAAGTCATGTAGTGGTCCCAATATGCAGTGGTCAGTACCTACCCAAGAGTGGTCCAGCGAACCAACAACAGTGCCAACGCCCAATCAGTTGTAAACTGTGATGATAACATAAAATGTAAAAGTCCTAGCTCAAACTAAATGGTGGTGTGTGTGAGTGAAATGTACTGAGTGAAGAAAATGATATGACAAAACACTGGAAAATTGAAGAACACACCATTGCAACAAAATGAATGTTATATTAATTATATTAAATTAAATATTTTCTTAAAAAATACTATGGTGTATTGTACATCTAATATTCTGGAACCAAAAACTGAAGTGACATATATATTAGGGCTGTGCCATATCATGTCTTGGTTGTCTTTTTTGTATTCTGTCCTGTAAAGCTTGGAGAGGCCAATAGATATATTTTTTATTATTTATTTATTATTTATTTTGGGACTGTGACTAACTGCTATCATGGGTTTGTACAGGATTGTCCCATATGTCCTCACACACAGATCTATGGTGACACGCTATCGTTCTACAAAAATGATCCGTCACACACGCGTTGGCTCTCGCCAACTGGGCTACTTCGGTTTCTTCTGACGTCACACATGGTGTAAGCGGGCAGCTCAGGTTTCCCCTCGCTCTCTGAGGCGGAGAGGTATTCGTTTCACCCCTGAGAGATACCAAAACAGTGGTGGAAGGCCAGTCATCCAGCCAGTGGTGCTCAGGAGCGTGGCAAAGCATAGGTCAGCCAAGTTCCAGGACCACCGGTATCTTCAGGACAAATGGAGGGCAATAAATAGGGCTGCAGTAGTTAACATAGTCAGTCAGTGGTCAGCCATTTTGATTATGGGTTAACGAAGAAACTGTCTCTTTGAAGCACTGAATAGCATGTTGTTGTGGAACAGTTCCTAAATCTGAGTATGTAAGAAATAGTGGCCATTGCAGGGCAGTACCTAAATTTGAGTGAGTATGTATATGAGTAAATGATTGAGAAACCAGTTTTATGAGGTGCTTCACATATTTGAATAAATAGGTTAGATGATACTTTTACTAAGGCTGACAGACTTGCAATTTATTTCCTATTAATGACGATCCAGGCTTCTTTTCATTACTAAGAGCACCAGGAAGGTCAGACTTTAAACACCATACTGTCCTAAGTGGTTATTGGTTACGCAACAGATTGGTTGGTCTAAAGTTACGTAGAATCAAATGGATCCCTTTTAAAATGTGTTATAAATCAAATGTATATATTGAAGGATATAATTAAAAATGCACTTTTAAAAAAAAAAGTGATCTTTCACACCAACCGTTTACTCATGCAGTGCATATCTAGAAATTCTGTGCTAGACGCATTCTCAACTACTGAAAATATTTATTTTGGTTTATGTGAGGGGGAGTGTGCACAGCGTTCCAGTGAACACGGTCAGAGCAGAGACATCCAAAGACCCATTATCAGGTCAGCCTGGTCTGAATTAATTAGTCAATAAAGACACTGTTGTTGATCTGATTTCCATATCAATCTATTCATCTAACATGTGTTCAAAATATTTGTATTTTTGATGACCATAAAGGGGAATTTCCTTGTACTAATGTGGTGTCTGGTATACAATTGTGGAAGTTGTCTTGAAATGACTTAGTCTTTCAGTCTGGCTGATGTTTATACATTTAAGGGACGGCCCCAAAGTCATCAACGTCATCTTTTCTTGTTTTATGTCTTTGTGCTCACTTGTAGGTTCATGACAAAAACATTATCAACACACCTACATAGTCTGGACAATGACCTCCTGTGTTCACACTGCTCAGTCAGAGTCTGTTTTAGTGATCTGGTAGTGTAACATCAGATACAAGTCATTCACTCCCTGTGGCTCTCTTAAATGCACATGAACATTTTAGCCCACATTTAAAGACACAGAACTGAAATTTGACTCACCCCACACACGTCATAAATACCGCCCCTTATTTTTAAATACCGTGGAATATGGTATTATTATTATACCGCCCAACCCTATATATATATATATATATATATATATATATATATATATATATTTATTATTATTATCATCATTTGCAATTTGCTGTGATTAATCATAGTCATGATTAAATCACATTGTCCCTTCTCTAGACTGAAGCTTTTAATAATGGATATTTAAATAAAATAAGAGAATCAATGTAAGAAAAACACAATGGAATTATATTTATATTAGACTTGTTTATAGATTAAACATTTTGGAGGGAGATAAATGTAATGTTATATCCATAATAAACTGTTGAGAGGATCTCATTCTTTTTTACTTTTTTTACTCAGTAGTATGTAATTTATCTTATGAACTCAATAGAAGCTATGGTTATGTCGATAGATAAAACTTACAATAAATCACTAATCAAAATGATTAATTGTATGCGTTAATTACCCACATGTTTCTGATGTGTTAATATTGACAGTGGTAATGATTTTTGTAGTTATTAAATAAATATAGTGTTAATGATTTGGTGATCTGTTTTTAAGATGTTCACTGGTAATTTTTTTTTTTTCTCTTTTCTTTAGAGATTTTTATTGGTGATTTGATTCAGGGTCTTGGGTTTAGTATCCTCAGCTCTGCCCAGCCTTTCTGTTGTCACATAGAAACCAAAACCAGGCTCTACACCACATCTAAACACAGAGGCTCATGGTCAGCGCCAGTGACCGTTCAGTAACCCTCCCACCCCTCACTGCTCTCTTAAATACACAGTGATGGATTAAGCAGATGCTAACCACAAAGACTGTACAATACAACAGCTTTCCAGAGTTCACAGACAGGTTCATGTGGATGGAGAGACGTGTGGTCAAACATCTATTGAATCCTTTGTGAAAATTTTAGTCTCTTTTTAGGTTTTAGTACCTAAAGTTTGCCATTGTGTGGAGGGCTGTGTCTTTGGGCCAAAGCAAACCCAACACTGTCTTGTATGTGATGTCATCGCAGAAACGCTTTCAAACTCTCCCCGTAGAGTACAGTCCATTACCTCATCATGGCTGGTGTTAATAATTGATAGAGCTGCAAGTGATGCATCAACCCATTTGCAGTGTCTGTTTGGCACTGACCGGCAGCATAAGTCATCTGCTTTGAGAGAGCAATCTCTCTCTATCCCTCCCTCCCTCCCTCTGTAAGCCTTTGGAGATCCCTTTCTGTAATTTGGTGAAACACATCCCTCATGATTACAAGGGGTGGCTTGACCATAAGTACAAGCTAACTACACACAGACCAGACTACACCTGGTCTGAGAGTAGTGAACCTTTAGTTCTCCAAACATGAATGTTCCACAGTCCTGCAAGATCTTCCCTTTACAACCCTGTGCCTGTCATTGTTTTCCTGGCCAACTCTGTGATGGCCAAGCAGTACTAGAGAAAAAGCCTGTCATACAATTAAGCAAGTTAGAAATCTACCAGCCATCAGACTGATTTAACTTGAGGCCAAACCCTCAAGGAGCAAATACACTTTGGGGATGACCCCTGCGCTTATTGGCAAATCATCCAGTTAGTTATATAGCTGAACTCTTTGTTTGCTGTTCCATTAGAACATGATGGAACATTGAGTTTGATTGTGGTGATGTGTCAACCATCTGAGGCTTGAACTCTGAGAATACAACCCTGCACTTTTTTACTCCATAGTACATACATTACTCGACCCTACAGTCTCAGAAAAAAGGTACAGTAGAGGTACATTATTGGTCACTAAACGTACAAACAGAGTTAATGTACCTTTAAAGTACTTTAAAAGTCCAGTTGTGTTCCCTAAAGCTACATTCTCCTCCCAAGAAGGAGACGTGAATGTTTGTAAGATTTCATTATAGAACTGTGTAAAATAAAAGACCATTAAGTCCTGGAAATGAAATGATGAAATATGAATTTGACACAATGTTCAAATCTACAATTATAGATGAATATGGTACAATGATGTCCTCTAACTAAGGCTACTGAATGTTTCCTTAAGGGTTCTACAACAGGGAACGGTGAGCTTTGTGAGTAAAATGAGAACTAAGCAAAAATGTGAATGACTGATAAAAGGCCCTTTGTGTCTGATTTGGAAACACAATTGCACTGACATATAACGTTGAATATTAACTGGAAAATATTAAGTTTGCCATTGTCAGGGAAACAAGCGCAGCCGGGTGGAATAGTGAAGAGAAGTCGACTTCCAAAGAACTGATTCTTCAACTGTTGGCCAATGATTTATAGAGTAAAAACTCTTGGAAGTCGAGCCACTCATGGTTTGAGGCGCACCTCGAACATGATGTTCATATTCAAATTCATATATCCATAATTGAATGTTAATGTTTTTAAATGTAACATAACTTATAATACCTATAAAATAGTAAATACTTAAATACATTACTAAAATAAGGCTATTTTGTATTTTTATTGGACTAAAACTACACTAAAATATATATATATATTTTTGTTAAAGAAAAGTAGACTAAAACTAACAATAATTAAATGAGGCCAAAACTAATAAGCATTTTTGGCAAAAGACTAAAACTATTATTAAAGACAGCTGCCAATATTAATACAGGTATTAAAACAAATATTTTGGTTTACAACATTTGGGAGAGACTTTTAACCAGTGTTTTAAAATTTAGGACATGTTGTCAAGTTAATGTAGTGTTAGGTGTCTTAAACAAGGATTCTAACTTGTGTTTTTCCTCTTTGAGTTGGGCATTAAAACCTTCATATAAAAATCGCACACTTTAAACAACCATAAACAAATAATAATCAAGGTTTTGGAGAGTGTTTGGAGATTTTTAAATCTTCTTTAGCTCTTTGACATCCCTGGGTATAACGGGTAATGTCCAGTGGCATAACAATGACCTCTCGACAGACCTAGTTTTTAGGTTATTGACTGCTGTTTTTTATGTTGCGTGAATTCCCTGTGCAGTGGGCTGTGTGAGGGTAATTTCTGCGATTTAAAGGCTGTAATTTGATCTTCTTAGGGTCAGTTGAGACTTCAGAGCAGGCAGCCGACCTTGTGTCTTTGGAAGGCAAATGGACTGACTGCAAGAGCCAGGACTTTCCCACACTCGCAGCAGCTGCACTGTGTGTATGTGAGGGGTGTTAGGCTGCACTGACGTCAGCAGACTGACACCCACAGAAACACTGACTGGGACAGCAGCCCTCTCTGCACACTCATCTCTGCACATAACACACAAACAGTGTTTTTTCTCTCTCTCATTCTTATTCTCATACATTCACACGGCACACACCCTAGATTCCAGCACTGAAATTTTGGCCCCAATTTTATTCCTCATAAACCAAGATCCATATGCTATGCTTTTACACAACCACTTTCTGTATCTTCTGCTCTTGCATCCTTACTATATAAAGATAAACTTAAATCTTGCTGAAAAGCTGCATTCTCACTTTGCATGTTTTTGCATGTTTCACAAATAAATGCTTTTGAAGGCCCTGCGCTCATGAAAATTTTCTCTCATTTAAATTATGAACTGAACATGACATAATGTGAACAGCCATCTCTGAAACCATATAACAAGGCATAGTCTTGCTTTTAAATCTTGTGGATAGGACACTGTGTGTTTGAATAGGCCTCTATGGACTTTCTCCATCCTGGTGTGTTCTGTTTTATAACGTTGTGGAGTTAGAATCTTGGATTGCTGGCTTATCAAATTAAGTGTTTATTTTGTAACTATTGTCCGTAATTGAGTATTCTCCCAATATTTGAAACTAATTTGTTTAAAGGAAATTTCTGATGAATGTATTTTATATTTATATTTCTGAAGGGAATTAATTAATGTAAAACCATGCTAGTAAAGTATAAATTCTGAAAGTAGACAAGTTGTTGTGCCAAAAAAAGAATAAAAATTAAAAACAAATAAGCATGATATATTCTTTCTTTTGTGAAATTGTAATTTTGCTCCATTTTAAATGTTAATGCAGTTAACTGCTGTATAACAATATATTTTTCTTAGCTGAAAACTCATATTTTGATGTATAAATCAGGCTCTCTTCTGTGTTGTGTGAAATGACAGAACAAACTGAGAAATTGTGAGTAAAATATTTTCAGTTTGTAACAGTTTGCAATTTGTGAAAAGGCTCTTTGTTGAGGATCCCACATTTGCCTAACCCAAAGCGAAACTGCCAGTATAGGTGTTACATTCACAAAACAAGTTGTACACAGTAGTATCAAGGGCTAAAGGCTGTATCATAAATCCTTATGCAGGAAAACCATAGGCTGCTGATTTTGATTTAAGTTTAAAAACATTACATCACAGAGAGACACAGAGACTCATTGCGCCATCAGTTTGACCCTTGTCAGATTCTTATGCTTTCCCACTTTACCAGCTTCCAATACATCAAAACAAAATAAAAAAAATCAAGAAGGTCCTGGTACCATTTCAGCAAGATAATCAATGTTATTCAAATCACCTGCCAGTAGTTTTAATCTTGTGGCTGATCAGTGTATATGGGTGCTCTAAAATTGGATCCGGAAATTATAAACAGTTGAGTTGGTTTTTGATATGTCAATGAGAGCCTCTAATAAATGGGTACCTGTATAGTGATTATTATTAGAATTATTAGTATAAATGGACAGCTTTTAATCTTTCCTTCCTTTGTCATGAGATGTAATAACAATGTCATACATGTATTAATAGTATTTGTACATAATACAACTCACTGCCTCTAGATCTCTGAAACTGCTACTTAAAGTAGAAAGCATCAAGAGTGATTAACAAAAACTGATCAAAGCAAAAGAGCTGTGATGACTATCGTGCTGATGATCCAAGGGTTTGTCGATTATTTGGAAATAAAATGAGCTAAGCCAGAAGTCTGTTTGGTTATTTACACTGAGAGGATATGTTGCTTTCTTTTACCAAAACCTATATTATTATTTGTTTTTGTTTTTTTTACTTAATATAAAGCATAACTCAAAATATGATTTACCAACTGAATATAAGGAAACAAAAATTAACACCCCCACCCTTTTTCATTTTATTTTATTTGTTTATATATTCACCTGAAAGATGCACCATTTTCAGTTGCAGTCTTAAAATTGCAGAAGGTTACATTTTGTTGATCACATTCTATTATCTAATGTATTCAAGTTTTAGGGTGGGACAATTAACTTAACAATTCGGAGCATGTAAAAGCATAAAAGGGCCACTGCATTCAGTCCAAAGCCTGAAAATAAAATAAATATCCTGATCTTTATGAGGAAGTAAGACTTGGAGTTAATTTTTGAATGTAATCATATTGTAGTCACAGTATTGAGCAGAATATGCAAGAATTACGTTCAACGTAGTATACCATGCATTTCATATTTCATTAAGCTGATTACAGCATTAGGGCAAATGACAGTTTAGCAATAAGGAGTATTTATTTATTTTTAACTCTACAGTAAACATCACATACTCTTATGAAGAATTTAAGGTGGAATGGGAAATTTGAATCTAATTAAGCTTTGAGATAAAACTGGATTAAATATAGGCTACTTGTCTAATGTTAATTATAAGAGCATTACTTGTACATTGGTTACTTTCTAAAATTGCCTGCTAATATACACTTTGCTTGTATTATGTATCTTACAGCTCTCCAATTTTCCTTTCACCTTAAATGCCCAGTTCAGTGGTTGCAGTATAACAAATAGGGCTGTCGCTCATTTTCCTTCCATGAAAATTGACACACCCCCTTTTTATGATTGGTTGCATTGAGAATAATGGCACACCTTAAGCAAAGTTTATCCGCTTTTCAACTCTCTCTATGAGGAAACTGCAGTCTCTTGCAGAATGATTGGAGACTCTGGAATCCTATCATAGGGATGTATTAGTATTTTGTGCAGAATCTGCTCTACTTAGCCTTAGTCAACAAACTTGTTCCATACTGCTACATTTTAAAACAGTGGCTTGCATTATTTAGATTGAGCAAAACTGAGCACTTTTCTTGCACTTCAGAACCCTGAGTAGCTTAAGCCTCGCCACCTTTTTAGATTACCATTTCTGTCCATCCTCTACTTAAAACAAGGTTGTACTGACGTGATATGTATAAACACCCTCATGAATTCTTGTTTTTCTCACAATATACCCGTAGCATTTTATCTTTCCTGTAAAGCATAACACGTCCCCTGTTTTGCTGGTGTAAGCGGACAAATCTGTATATGGGTTGTGGTGTGCTGCCGTTCTGTTTGTGGAGTAAAGGAACAAAAGGAGAAAAAACCCTGATTTGACCCCCTTTCTGTCCATAGCCTGGATGACAACTTCAAAAAATTGAAACTTGGTGTGTCCCCTCTTTTGAGCGCACAGTGTTTTTCCAAAATATAAGTTAGCAGCCGATATACTGTAACCTATTGGCCTTTATTGAGAAGAAATACCTTTTCTATTTCAAACATGGCTACCCCCATATAGGCTATCTGCTCCATGGCATTCAGGCATTGCGAATTTGTAATCCCTTTTATAGATAGTTTGATACTGTTTACAAACCAAAAAAAAACTTCTTTAATAAGACAGGAAGGAAGTCACGTTGTTTATTTTCGCTTGCTGTGATTCAAAGTACAATAAAGTATGTAATTTCAATCTTGAATTGTAAAATCCAGAAGTGTCTCTACACATGATACTCTAAAAGTGTTGAGGTTCGTATAAATTTAACAGGTTTTTGAAGCTTTGCATTAGTGCAGTGAGATAAGAGACATTCCTGAGGCAGTAAAGTGAAAGTAAAGTAAAAGCAGTAAAGTTAACTCAGAATGTGCTCAAGTAAATGTAGTTAGTCATGCTTCACCGGTGTGACCTCAACTCAAAACTGATATAACTTGTGGTAATATATCTATATTTTATTATTCATATTCATATTTATTATTCATTTGTTTCTGTAACCATTTCATTATACTGAGGGTTGAGTGTGGGTCTGGACCCAAGACAGAATTGTTGGGTGAAAAGCAGAAATATTACACATTATATAGCCTAGAAAGACAAATGTAGCTTAAAAGTTATTTTTTTCCTACCTACAGAAAATTACAAAAATGTTTTGCAGCTGGGTTTGTGCTCAAGGGTGACTAGTTCATTGTTCTGAGAACAATCAGCAGGTTCTTCCTTTGATTTGCTTATTTACTTCTGTTGTGTCTGTTTTCTTTTCTCAGTAATGGCCTCAAATCTCTGCATCCTTTCAGACTCATGGTGTTGAGTTGTCCTCTAACAGTGGAAAGGTGGACATAAACTTTGATCTTTTTCAGCTCTGGAGATAGTGAGAGTGGAGCTTGATATTTTCTTTTCTATTTTTGGTATTTTTGAATAGGGAGAATTTGCAGAGTACTGTATAAAGTGAGCTCTATTTTTCCTAATACTGACCTTTTGCATTTAAAACAGCATCACCAGTTTTTATTAAAACATAATGAAAGTACCGCATTTGTGAGTTTAACACTGAAGGTTAAAAAAAAAGAGCCAGATGAAACTAACCATATGTTCAGTCTGGGTCTGCTTTTTGTCACATGCTCTATACTTTTTAAGAGAGGCCTGAGTGGCTGGGTGTTTATGCAGGAAAGTGTGTGTATTAGCTGCAGGTCCAGTCCGCTCTAAGGTTCTACTCTACGCATTAGGCCTGGCTTTTTTTATAGCAAGTCGGCGGCAACCTGAAGAAAGAGTTTTGAGTGTCCACAACGTCATTTACCGTAAACAAGCCATCTCCTTCTGACCCAACTCTTTGCCCTGGCTCACTCCTGCCATCATGGTTGCCATGGTGTTTGTACCATTATTTGCAGGCTTCTGTCGGGTTGCCATGGCGTCACTTATTTGCCATAGTGAATGTCTGGTGGCGTTAAACAGAAGCTGACGAAAAACAGGGATCATCTCTGTCTGATCAATGAAACATCTGAACTCAGTGTAATCAGAGGTGTCTGGACCTGCACAAAGAACGGTAGCTAGCCACTGGACCGACAGGTTCTTGTGGCTTTTACTAATTAGGGTCTAGGCCTTTTATTTATTTATTTATTTTTAAATCAAAATCTCAGTGGAAGCCCTACAATCTGAATGACCTCTTCTGATTAGTGATTTAGACATCAGTTCTCTATTGAATACCATTAAATTAAATGGAGAAGCTGCACATGATCCTCAACACCACATGTGGGTTGGAGGTGTATAGCACCCACAAGAACCACTAGTGCTTCCACTGGTTGAGAAACCCTGGTATAGGGTCAGACCTCTTCTCATATCTGCTGCTCATGAAGAGCTCTTCTGCATCAGCCGAGGAGTCAGTGACGTTTTTCATGGAGTGGCCTAAGTATTCATTGGATTTGGACAGATCGGACAAGCGGGGCAAGTGACAGTAAACTCCTACTTTGTGTGGTCTGCTTTGTACCCTGACCACCCCACCCACCCACCATCTCTCTCTATCTCTCTCTCTCTCTCTCTCAAACACACACATACACATATTCTCATATATCGCCAGTACTCCCCCGTGTGGTCTAACTCAGCTCTTCCTCTAAGAATGACCCTACTTTCCGGGATAAACATGGCGACCACTCACACTTCCATATTTTAACAGTAGCAGTCTGATCATCTTATTGGTTATCCCTATATTTGTGATATTAATATAGAAAGGCAATTTAAAATCAGAAATTGGAATTATAATAATAATATGCTTAAAATGTTTGCCACTCATAATCATTTATAAAAAAATGTCATAAAAGAGATTATAATTTTCTTTAAAGTTCAGTGCTAAAAAAGATGAAAAATCTATTATTTGTTATTGTTGTCCCAGCTTTATGTTGAATTCAGAGGGTTCCTATTTAAAATGGTACAGAAATACCATGTGTCTGTGTAATAGCTGTATCACGATGTGAAGAATCACTGTGTAAAATCACTGACTGCTGCTTTAATTAGGTCACATGGGCTAACACTTGACTTTTTTGTCACTGAAAATGTAAGAGTTGATACTACACTGTATTTCAAGTCGCTTAAAAACAGTTATACATTTGTTTAATCTTTTTTTGTCTTTGTGAAAGAGTTTAGTTCAATGCACACTCTTCTGAAGAGTGCACAGCTTTTTTTTTAACATTATTCTTTGAGTAACATAAGCAGGACATGGTACATATTATGAAAACACATTGAAAATGAAAATCACATTAATATTGGGATCTGGAGCATACCAACACACACACACTTAAATATAACAACCCAGTTAGAGGTGTGTTGGGTATTTTTTATTTATTTAATAATAATAAATAATTTATTAATTAATTTAATATGAAATATTATGGCATTCAGATTTTGCTTCACTTCATAGAATATAAGGGCAGTCATTAAGAGTGTACCACTCCATCTTCTGAGTATTTTCAGTGACCTACCAAAGAGATATGACAAGACAATAAGTTAGAGTACATGGCTAAGAACAGAGAAAAGAGAGGACCAATGAAAATGGTGAAAATAACTGCAGAGAAGGAAGAATAATGTGCTGAAACAAGAGCATACATGTGACTCGCTGCTGCTCGTGTGTGGCTGTGGTGAGCTGCGTGTGGATCATTATCAGTAAAACCGACCAGACAATGAAACAGGACAAAGAAGACAGAGTGCAAATGCTGCCGTGGCGTTCTGACTAAAGTTTGTCACAGACATTTCATTAAAACCCCGTAGGACTTGGTGTAGAATGCTTCCTATGCTACCTACCTTCACAACTGACTGGCCAGCTCACTAAGTACTGAGAGTTACATGTGTGTAATTTATGGCCATGTTCCTAATTATAACTGATCAATTGAGTATAACGTACGACCCCTGTTTCCGAAATGAAAATAAAACCAGAATATAATGAAGTAAAAATATTTAATTGAGAATAGTGCAAAGACAATGATTTAAAACCTATCATTGTTAGTTGAAACTAAGGAGGTTAATTGACTTTGAAAAAAAATATTATTTTTAATAAATTGTTTTTAGTTGGTGACAGGTGTGGACAAGTTTAGCACCCAGACTTATTACTAAGCAGACATCCTGTTGTAATCCATGCAGAATGTGGACTGGCCTTGTCTTACTGAAATAAGCATGGCCTTCCCAGAAAAATACAAGGTCTATATGGCAGCATGTTGAGTCAGACCAGTATACATCGTTTGGCATTAACAATGCATTCAGAGATGTTCAAGTCACCCGTGTATTGTGCACGAATGCCTCTTCACGCCATCTCCTCTTCAGCCCTGGGGGTTGTGGCATCAGTCATTTCCAAAATAATTTCAAATTTTAATTTTGTTGGCGCACAGGACACATTTCAACTTTGTCTCAGTCCATTTTAAATGAGCTTGAGTCCAGAGAAGGCGGGTGTGTTTCTGGGTTCTGATTATATATCATTTATTATTTGCATATGTAGCTTTTAACTTGCAGTTTTTATTTGGTTTTTAATTTTTTATCATTGTTTTTAATTCAAAATATTTGGCAACGATTCATTTGAAGCCTTTCTTGATAAGTCTACGTAATGCCTATATATGCCTTTCATGAACACAGACATAAGCCTGCATAGACATTGATAAACACTTATTCTAACAAGTGTAATTTGTCTAATGTGTCACTGAATAAAGCAGCTTGAATGACACTTAATGTTTGTTGAAATAAGCATTTATAGGCGCAGGTTTATGTCGCTTGCCATGATAGGCCTTTTATCTGTGTCTTGTAACCTTATGCAATATGACATACAGTAAAGTGTTGCTGCTTTTGAAGCAAAGTATGAAGTGATAAACAGCGTCATGGATAAAATATATAAAGAAATAAAAGTGCATTGAAAATTGGGAACTGAGAGTCTTATCAGTCAATAAAAAACAAGGCTTATGTAGGTGTCATGTAGCCTTATCATAATTAATGTCATAAACATGAATTAACCTTTTAAAAAGCTTATTAACCACATTTGTTGTTATAAAATCTGCTTTAGTCATTTTAATCGGGGACAGTGTAATAACAGCTGATTAACTTCGAAATAAGCCATTAAAGTTATGTATGCTTATAAACAATGGCAATGAGTAGTGTGTTACTGGTTAGGTTTGTAAGATTTATAACACAGTTTATATAAAAAAATGACCGTTGCTTTGGATTAGAACCCTAACATGTCTTTCTAAAGGCTGTATGTCTGAACGCTGTCTATCTGTGGCTTAGCTCTGTGATAATGTTGTGGGACTTGGCCCTAGTTGGGTGACTTTTTTTGTGAGACAGATAACGTGGAAATGCTCTCAGATGACGTATTTTGGCCAGATAAGATCTGAGAGCGCCATTGTTGACGTCTCATTGTGGTTACAGTGGTTTGCCTCTTTTTTTTCTCTCTCTTTTCTTTTCTTTTTTTTCTTTCTCTTTTCTTTTCTTTTTTTTCCTGCTTCCTTTCTCCGAAAGGCCTAAGCTAGCTAAAACAGCTGTTGCTCTTGAAAAAGCACAAGAACTTTTTCATGCTGATTAAAACTCTAACTTAAAGCTTGCTGTGTTTGTTTCCAACTCACATTAAGCTTGTTTGTAGTTAATGTTTGCATGTTTTGTCGATCTGCTGTGTGATAAAATAAATATGTAAATAAAAATCATGAGTACATCTTTTACAGAAAACACATTTAAATATTTAGGTATTTAGTGCATTTATTTATTTTTTCTGTACCCATATTTTAAAATATATTATTATATTGAATAAAATCTAAAATACATAGGTCTGGTATAAAACAATAGCCATATATATTGCGATGAACATGTCATTGATAACAGTAAGAAATAGGTGTTTTACTTTTCTGCATTAAATTAAAATATAAACAAGAACATGCGTATAATTTTACAGTCTTTGTACAGACTGCTTCAACCTATCTTATTATTTACAGCATGTGAGGAAGAAACAGTCATGAAATGGTTGTGCTTGTATTTAGACAGTGTTAAATATGGGGTTTTTAGTCTCCAGTGCAGAGCAACGTTAGGATCTAATAGAATTCATCTGAAAATGTATTTATGACACTGAACAGGTATCACTTTAAATAAATAAATATTGCATTGTGTTGCATTTTTCAGTGAATTAGTTTTTTAATCACATGGGTAGGATAATCAAAATGTCTAATGAATATTTAGTGAAATATTTCCTTGCAGATTTGAGTATTTTGCATAGTACTGTGCATAGGCTATACAGTGTGTTTGGATGAATATTTTAAATTAATAATGATTGTATTATAACAAACATTTGGTGTATTCTCTCTGCAGTATTTAGGATTTACTTTAAACCAGTGGCAGTGTTACTAAATTATGTATAATTATATGAAAACAATTATCATGATAACATTGTTTTCCCGAATCATCCAAGTGATGCATTGTGTTTCTCCCCTGCAGCTCAGCATATATACTCTTGGTTCATGTTTTTTGTTGAGTTGAAAAGTTCATATTTTAAATAGTCTTTGTTTTTCTATTTTTTCCAGATGATCCTGTGGGACTGGGACCTAAAACAATGGTACAAGCCTCAGTATCAGGTCAGATTCTATTCCATGTTTGGTCCGCGTCTCATTACTTTCAGTGCGGTTTCTCTGCCCTCTTTTTTATAAGGGTCAGTTTTACACATAATTTAAAGATGGTGCTCTTACGGCACCACTGCATGATTCTTGAACGAGGCTCCCATGCTTAATATAGGCCATTCATTAGATAATTGCATTTGGACTCGTGTAACATTCCGTAAATGTTTTGACATAGGCATTATAATAACCTCAATCTCCTCTACCCTGTCCTGTTTTGAAAGTTTGGAGTTATTATAAATAGGGTTAGGTACTGCAGTTTTAAAATATTAATTGACATAATGGGCTGAGTGTTCAGAGTGTTTTTCTGCCTTGTTCCCAGTGACTCCTGGTAGGCTTGCGATGCATCATGACCCTGAACAGGATGAAGTGGTTAGAGAAAATGAGTAATTTAAAGTTCAATATTACACAAAATCAATTGTCATTTAATTTAAGAAAGCGTATCCTAAAAGTTATAATACACGCCCTTTTCACGATTGCTAATGTTGAAATCACCATCTTTAAATCGTCTAAACCAAACCTCACACATATTTTGGATGCAATATTATCCCCAAAAACAGAACAAATCAATGCAAAACTATTTGCTTTTAAGTGGAATATTTTTCTCTGTTGAATAAAATGATAATTCTTTTAATTTTTTCTTTTAATTTTAATACTATGCAGCAGTTACATTAAAATGACAAAAGAGATTTTGAAATTGTTGTTTGAAATTCGAACTGCAATTACACATAATGCAAAAAAAAATCTTTAAAAACTTAAATGCACACCTAATATAAAATAATTCATGACACAATGGCTGTAACATTTATACAAACCCAATGTCTGGAATGGTTGGGACACTGTGTGTAATGTAAATAAAAACAAATGCAATTACGTCCAATCATGTAAACACTATAGTTAATTGAAAGTGTTACAAATGTCTGTATTACAAATGTTGAAACTGAGAAATTGAGATTTTTCTAAATGAATGATCCTTTTGAATTTGATGCCAGCAATACATTAAAAAAACAACAGGTAGCAAATGAACAAGTCGTGTAATGCTGCAAAACAAAAACAAATTAGGTTAATTGGCAACAGTGACATGACTGGGTTCAGAGAAGCTGTGTCTTTCAAATTTAAAGATGGAGAGGGGGTCACCACTGTGAAATACTGCTTTTGCATATAATGAAACAATTAAAGCATAACATTACACAGCCTAAAATATTAAAGAATTTGGTTACATCTGCTTCTGCAGTGCATAATATCATTAAGATCACTGATGTCTTTTACAGTTATTGATGAAGAGTTTAGGTTTTGTATTCAGGTAAAATAATGCAATAAGAATGCAACTTGAAACAGGTGATGTCAGCAGGTGATCATAATCATGGTTTGGTACAAAAGCACCATCCAGAATGGGTCTAGTCATTCAGAAGCAAAATTGGGCTGAGGAACACAACTTTCGCAAGCAAATGCAGGAGAATATTATTGTTTATATGCAGTGTTTCATAAAGAGAGGTGACTGAGTTGCTGTCACAAGTAGATCACGTTTGTTTTATTTATTTGAATAGTAATATGTATCAAACAGTGTATCGTTCAGTAAAATCAATTGAATGATATAACAGTTTTAGGGCAACATTCTGCCTACATTTCACTTTCAAAACAACAGTAATTGGTCTCCTCTGTTCCTAAATGCTTACAGAGTGTTTTTAAAAGAAGAGGTGATGAAACAGTGGTAAAGAGTCCCAACTTTAAAAAAAAATTAAAAAAAAAATAATTTCAAATATATTTTGAAAAGACTAAACAACTCAAGAATAAACCTTTAAGTTTCAACATTTAAACTGTTGTCTTTGTACATTTTCAGTAAATTATAAGGTTTAAAAGATTTGCAGAGCATTGCATTCTATAGTTATATACAATTTAGATGTATTAAGAGGCATAATTTTTATAAATATATACACAAATTCAACAGATTTACCATAGAGGTGCATGTTGTAGTTATACACTATGACTGTTCATGTGTTACTCTGCATACATCGTTATCATCCGTTCACACAGTTTTATAAATGGTTAGGACCTCCACAAAGAAGATATTTTTTGGGTGGTTTATTCTCTGCACTGCACCACCAAGGTGGTGGCGGTAGTGTTAATGAGGTTGGTGCTTGTATGAGGCACAGCAGTGCTGCTGGAGTTTTTAAACACTGCCCACTTCCTGTCCTCTATGGTAAGACACGCCTTCCTCTTTGCTCTACAGTGTAGATGGTAAAGTAGTTGACAGTAGTTGTTTGAAAATTGTTTGTCATCCTCTAGTTTTTCATCAGTGGTTATAGGACACTGTGTTACTGAACATGGATGCTACATATTTTTGGTTGACATTTATCAGTCCAGTGGTGACACTGAAGTCTTAAACTCCAGCAGCAGTGCTGTGTCTAATCCTGTCAAACCAGTGCTCACCTACTACCACATGTATACCTCCTCTGTGGTGCTCCTGACCATTTTGAAGAACATGTTGAAACAGAGCTTTCACAGGACATGCTGTTGTGTAGCTTTGTATACATCAGTACATCATCCCTTCCTGTAAAACCCCAACAAAACCTGAATTGCCCCTAGTCCCCATCAGTAGAGAAGGAGCAGTTTAAGTTTTAGCCTTTAGCCTGTTAGCATGCAAAGGTCTTTTAGCCCCTTCCATCTGGACTGCGCTGATAACTGCAACAAGGCAGAGTGGATTAGCCTCAGCTCGGTTTACATAAGATCTGCCAACTGACGTCAGAGCTCTGAGGAAGTGCTCATTGTGCGCTTTTCTTTGCTTGCTCACCCTCTCTCTCTTTCCCTCCCTCTCTTGCTCACACACACACACACACACACAGGTGGCAGCAATACCAGCACTCTACTTTATTACTTGCATCACAACTGCTCTACAAAAAGCCACAAATCTGAATAAAATACAATCAATATAATGCTCTCTGCGTGTTTGCTCAGGCCAGAAGTTGGATTAGATCAAAACTGGGATTATACACATCTGTACTTCTGCTCTAACATCATTAAACTTATGTTTCTCTTAGTGGATTTCACAAAATAACCCATAAATATCTTGCCTGTTTTTTTTTTTTTTAAACAAGAGAGAAGTCCATTCTCTGAAGCAAACATCACTTAATGTTTTAAAAGTCTTCCATGAGCAGAAGAGCTTTCCAAGTTATGGTTGCTGTATCTCCAGGCCACCACTAGGGGAAATCAGAAGACCCCAGACTACTGCAGTGACCAGAAACATGACAATGTTGAATAGAATAAATGCTTTTAAAATAATTTTTAACACCCTCAGTTTCACTGCTGGTCTGGGAATAGTCCTGTGGGAAGTGTTTAGTGACTGCTGATGAAGGACTAGAGGATGAAGTTCTTTGCAACTTAATAAATGGAACAGATCATTATACTTGGGCATTAATATGGTCTCAATTTTTGTATGGCAGCTATAGTGAAAAAGAAATATTAGTTTAAATGTTAAAAAATAATAATAATCCATTTTATTAATTGCAGGTATAAACTGAGAATCATGTTAGTTATTTATTTTTAATGTCTCTTTTCAATGCTTTCAAATCTTCAAATCTCTTTTGAATCCACTGTGTATTTGTTTATATGTAACATAAATACCCCTTGAATATCACAATTTTTTAAACAATTCAAAATAGTATTGCGTTTTAAGAACAGCATACATTTAAAATTGTACAAGAGGATTAAAATCATGTTTGACAGAAAGAGTGAAACACTGGGGAGGTTGTGTGTTATTAGGGGCCCATATGTATTCGGTACTAGGGATGGGTGATATGATAATATTTCAGGGTTGTTTGCGATAACTATTTTTGGCGATATGACAGAGTGAAAAATATTTAATTAATTTCAAGAACATAATATTGACACACATGCTTAAATTATATTTTTCGTATATGTGTGTATATATGTAATGGTTTCGGACATTCAGTAGAAGCATACAAAAAAACTTTCGTTATTTTATAAACAACAGTAAGTAATCAAGATTTTGATTTTGTATAAAATAATGTAACAAATTTACCACTAAAGTGCAAAAATGTAGTGCATGCACATAAACAGGAAACCTAAACCTCACAGTAAATAAACAAATACAAAATAGATGCTAGGCTAAAGTAAGTGTCTTTGTCTGCTTAGATTAGAGCTAACGCTAACCATTGAGTTTTTCTTGCTGCATATTTAACTTTCCTCATACTTGATGCTATACTTGATGCTTCTGCATGGTGAGGTGGTAAAACAGAGTAGTAGTCTTTTTTTGGTGCATGTTTTGTCCATATCTTACACATTACCATGTTGTTTTTGTACATTATATATTTTATAACTAAACCCCTTTCACACAACTGAAGTTGTTCTCCTTGTGTTTTAGTTTTGTTTTTTTATTTCAATGCAACGATTATCACAATTAAGGTTTTGTTCAGCTGTAATGCATTCTGTGGTCATTGCAGAGGTAAATGTGTTTTAGACAGAAATTGTGTGTGTGTGTGTGTGTGTGTGTGTATGTGTGTGTGTTGTATGTGCAGGGAAGTGGCTGTGGGAATGGTGTGGACCTGTCTGTTATAAATGAAGCAAGGGGCCTGGTGGCGGAGCTGTTGATGGACTCCTCTCTCTCTCCACATGTTCTCTCCTCTCTGAGGAGTATCAGTAGCTTGATGGGCACCTTCTCAGGCTCCTGCCGGCCACGAGTCAACCCCTTTACCCCATTCCCTGGCTTCTACCCCTGCACAGAGATGGAGGACCCCTCTGACAGGGCTGAGAGGAAACCATTAAAGGTTTGATATAATGTATTATATATATTATGTTTAAAATAATGCTATAATAACAAGTGAATAGATTTGTGCCGTAATACGACAAAACTGGGGTTTTGTGTTGTTCTGTAAAGAAAGAGCTGATTAAGAAACATGAAATATATAAAATGTTTTATCTAACATGGTTTAACTAATACGTTTGCATTAAAAAATTGCAACACAGATCAAGCAATATCAAATGAGGAGCACAGAAATATTTAGTCTTCCATGTGTGAACAAAGGAGATGGTACTGCTTCCCATGCATGAGGATTCAGACTGGTGCCCCCTTCTGCACGTATTTTTCTATACTGTCCCCTCCCGAACAACGAAAATGTCCTTTTTGTTTTGTTTGTACTACAATGTGGCTGAAATATCACTGACTCCATTGAGCTAGACAATCAGAATCACTGACTACATCCAATGATCCTCTCCACCGTCCTGATTATGCGCTGGAGTTTGACCTGTTCTTGTCAGGTGGAGGAACCAAACCAGATGGTTATGTACACAGTGAGGATGGACTTGACGGTCACTGTGTAGAACTGGATCATCAGGCTCTGTGGCAGGTTGAATTTTTTTCAGCTGTCTCAGGAGGAACATTCTTTGCTGAACTCTCTTGGTGATGGACAGTGTGTTCCTTTCCCACTTCAGGTTTTTGGATATGGTGGTGCTCAGGAACTTAACACAGAAAAACACAGAGCCATTGATGTGGGGGGCAAGGGTGAGGCATTGCACCTGTAGTCCACCACCATCTCTGCCTAGGCTTTCTGTAGGCAGACTCATCACCGTTGGCTATGAGGCCTGCCACAGTGGTGGTGTCAGCAAACCTCAGGATTTTTACTGCTTGTTCCTTAGAGACACTATCATTTGTGTAAAGACTGAAGAGAAAGGGTGAGAACACACAACCTTGTGGTACACCAGTACTGAGGGTCCAGGTGTCAGACGTGTTTTTTTTCCTTGCTGTACCTGCTGTCAGATAGTCCATGGTCCAGTGGCAGATGGGATCTGGCATCGAAAAATGGGACAGTTTTACCCGCAGCAGCTCTGGCACTATGATGTTGAATGCCAAGCTGAAGTTCACATAACAGAACTAAGGCGTAGGTTCCTGAACTGTCTAGAAGATGTAGCTTGAAGTGCAGGGCTAAGTTGACTACATCATCAACAGACCTTTTTGCCCTGTACGTGAACAGCAGGGGATCTGGCAAAGGATTTGTAATGTCCTTCAGTTGGGCTAGGACCAGATGTTCAAAGACCTTAAGGGGGCAAAGAGTACAGAGGCCAGGGCTACTGGCCTGTAGTCATTAAGTCCAGTAAGTTTTGTTTTTTTGGAGAACTGGAATGATGGTGGACTGGGGCTGGCTGGTCACTGAAGTGCTCTAGGGTGGATGGAGAGACTCCATCTGGTCCAGGAGCTTTTCTAAACAACTCAATATACATTCATACAATATACATATGTATAAACTCATGTATGGAACTCATGTATCTTCCCATTTGTTATGGAATAAAGAATAATTTTTGGACTGACCCTAGATTGTTATTAGCATTTTGCTATATATAAATAAATGATGACTTAGAGAGTAGCCTCAGAGAGTTGGTTACTGTCGTACACCGAAAGTTTCCTTTGACTAGAACTGCTGAGAATATGTCATACGCAGGGAGCAATTAGCAGGCATCTACAGAGGGTTATTCTGAAAGTGGAATTTACGTCACTCATTAATGTGTCCATAACGCCAGTCTTATCAGGTTTTCTCCCCCCACCCCACTTCTCTTTCTCTCTTTTTCTTTTTTCTTTCTTTTTCTTTCTTTCTTTCTTTCTCTCTCTCTCTCTCTCTCTCTCTCTCATTCTCATTCATTCTTAGGGCTTGAGCAGCAGGAACAGTCTGCCCACTCCTCAACTGAGGCGGAGCTCCGCCTCCTCATCTCTGCCTCCTCTAGAGACGCTGTCGTCCTCTCGCTGGGAGCGCAGTAACGGAAAGAGACCTCACACTGAGCTCAGCAGCGGCAGGTCAGCCACTTATGCCTGACCCACGAGACCCTGGCACACGACACACACTCAACACACACCCTGAACCACTACCACTTCTGTAACTGCAGAGGAGGCCAGTGGGATGTTTCTATTCTACACTGTCTCAGTTGCACTGTGGGACATCACAAGCTCTATTTTTTGAAAAGCAGTGGAACAGGTGCAAGTTTAAGTGAAAATATACCATGGTGTTTATTCTAGTGAAAGTTGTAGTTGTCGTTTTTTATTTTATATAAATAGCCATCGTTATAATTCCTGTAAAATTATTTAGTGTCAGAGAGGTCATTCTGTATTTTGTTTCATATTAGAAAGGTTGGGTAAAAAGTTTTATTTATTTACTTATTTATTTATTTTTTTTTACTTTAACCCTGTTATAATGCCATATCAGCTTTATAGATTACCAAGTGTACCCTACACCCATCAGAGCGTCTTGCCCACCTTACTGGACAAAGATGAGTGGTGTGTTTTGAGTCATTTGTCAAATTATAGTTCAGTAATATATACTCAACAGAATGTAGCAAAATTCATATTTTGACTGGAGAAGTCCACTTTAGACTTGGAATTCCTAATGTGTGAATGATGCCAAATAAAGAATGAAACATGACTTCAGTGGTCTGTTTTATACATAACACAATAATACATCAACTAGAGTTAAGGGATTGTTGTAGTAGTTTTGGTCACTAATATAATGAGAGGAATAAAAAATAAATTGTTGCTATTTTTTTAATATTTATTTATAACTATATTCTATAAAATATTTTTAAAATTCTATACAGATATAGATATTTGAAGGTGTGTTGACGAACTGATAAAAAGGGAGGCCCAATTTCAGTCCAGTTTGTTTGATTTTTCTAGAGTGACTCAAAGAATGCATCTTCAAAATGGACAAAAAAAAACCCACTCGAACTAGAATACCTCTAAAGTCCGTGCTGATACCTAGAAAGGACAAAGACTGTAGAGCTATACAAGACACTTCAGTAAGTGCTGTTCCTGTGTTAGTCCTCAGGGTGGCAGTGTTGAACAGATATTGGACATTGACTAGTTACAGAGAGCTCGAGCTGACAGCTTAAAAATAGCAAGTGAAAATAATAAACTTGTTACAAGTTCATACAAATGAAATAGGAATGCTACAGTAAATGTCATCTGTCTAATTCACACTTTTTTCCTACAGTCAAGGGTCTTTCTCCAATGGTCCCAACAGCAACCTGCTGACCATCCCAAAACAGAGATCGTCTTCAGTCACACTGTCGTATAGTCACACCATGCCCAGAAGACCAGGTCAGATTTTTTTTTCTTGTTTAATCTAAAAAAGATTAAAAAAAAATAGCTTGTATATTTTTATATAAAATGCATGAAATGGAATACCAACAGTCAACAAGTGGGGCATAACCCACCCCCCACCCTCTTATGTAGTTTCCTCCATTATTGTTGGGATGAGTTGGAATGGTGTTTGTAATCCATCATTCAACACCAGTAACTGATGTCACTAGCTGTCTGTGTGGCTTAATGCCACCAAATTCTCACAGTTAATGTTCCAGCAATTAGTGAAAAGACTTTCCAGTAGCATAGAAGTTGTTACTTTTATTAAAGCCCTTGTTTGATGAGAAGCAAACATCTTGGTCATACATTGTGTAATGATTAAAATCCACATATGTGCAAGACAGCTGACGCTGAAATAAACAGAGGATTCTTCTTAGGTGCATCCCCGAGCCTGAGTCCGGTCACTTCTCCAAGCCACAGTCCTCCCGGGGTCCCTGGCTCCTCGCTGGTCACCCGCTCCCCAGTGGAGTTCCCAGACACAGCAGACTTCCTCACCAAGCCCAGTGTCAACCTGCACAAGCCTTTGGGCTACACGCTCAGCTCCCCAGACTTCCAGCAGTGCCGCAGCCCTGCCTCAAATATGCTCTGCACCAGGTACTCAGCACCCCAGAATTATTCGACTGAATGTTTTCTAGAAATTTCAGTTATTTTATATACCTAATATTATCAAATGTTTCTGTCAGTCATAGTGTAGGTTCAAGAGCTATGTTGAGTTCTGATTGCCAGCTGCTGTGTTTGTGACAGTTGTGGTCGGCAGATGCCAAAGGGCAACGCCAGTGCGGAAGCGAGTGAAAATCAGGGTCACATTCCTTCAGCAGTTGAACTGCAGAGGAGACGCTCAGGTCAGTTGCAACACCTTTCCTTTTACATTTGCCTGAAGTTTCTGCTAAATACAGATGTGCTTGAACCCTTTATATTTTTCTACATTTCTGCATATATTTGTATATAAAGTACATAGAGTCAAATCAAGCATTCATTCATTCATTGTCTGTAAGTGCTTTTCCAGTTCAGGGTCACGGTGGGTCCTGAGCCTACATGGAATCACTGGGTGGGAACACACCCTGCAGGGCAACACACACTCACACTGTCTCTCTCTCTCTTTCTCTCTCTCACTCTCACACACACACACCCCTTTGGACACTTTTAAGTAGCCAGTCCAGCTAACAATGTGTGCTTTTTGACTGTGGGAGGAGTTGGTGTGTTCTCCCCGTGTCTGTGTGGGTTTCCTCCGGGTGCTCTGGTTTCCTCCCACTGTCCAAAAACACATGTTGGTAGGTGGATTGGCGACTCAAAAGTGTCCGTAGATGTGAGTGTGTCTGTGTTGCCCTGTGAAGGACTGGCGCCCCCTCCAGGGTGTATTCCTGCCTTGCCCCCAATGATTCCAGGTAGGCTCTGGACCCACCACGACCCTGAACTGGATAAGCAGTTACAGATAATGAATGAATGAATGAATATATTGCATGTGTGTGACTGGCACAAGTATGTGAAGCTTTAAGATTAGTAGATAATTTGAAGGTGAATTTAGAGCCAGTTGTTCTCAAGCAGTGGGATGACACTGACTGTTTTATTTGATGAACAGGGCTCTATCAAAGTCTGATATTCACAGAATTTGTTTGTGGAAGTGTAACATGGCAAGAACAACTGAGATTTCTGAGGATGTCAGAAGAAGTGTTAATGCTTTATCAGGCTGGAAAAGGTTTGCTAATGATTGCCTTAACAACCCATAAGTTTATAGGAACACTTTTTTTGTGGCTAGATGAGGCCAAAATCTGTCCCTGGGCTGAATCTCAAGAGAATGTGTGTCATGCAGCAAGACAATAACACTAAACACAAGTTGTTTTACTAAAGATGGGTTTAAGAAGAATAAAGTTGATGTTTTTCCAAAGTCCTGACTTTAATCAAATTGAAATGTTGTGGAAGGACTTGAAGCAAACCATTAATGGGAAGGAACCCACAAAAATATTATTGTTGAAGCTGTTTTGTACAGAGAAATGGGCTAACGTTTCTCTAAGCCGATGTGCAGGACTAGCCCACAATTACCAGAATCTTAGTTGCTTGCTACTCTTAGTGGCTTTTGCCACTCAAATATGTAACACTGGATCAAACATTAATGACCAAATCTAATATTTTTGGCTCATTTGATTGATTAGGCTATATTTGTTTACTATGCAGAAATATCTACTATTATCTGCTTTAAAATGACATTTTTGCTCAGATTTATGTAGAAATATGGAACATTCTTAAGGGCTCACAAACTATATAACTAGTACAAGGTATTTATATATTATGGCTATCACCTGGTTTTATTTGCAACTGCAATTTTGCAAGTTTTCAAAGCTGCAGTACAGTTTGGCCAGCTTCTAAAATATAATATTATAATAATAGTAGTAAATATTTAACCTACCGTATTTTCCGCACTATAAGGCGCACCGGATTATAAGGCGCACCTTCATTGAATGACCTATTTTAAAACTTTGTCCATATATAAGGCGCACCGGATTATAAGGCGCATACAATAGACGCTACAGTAGAGGCCGGGGGTTACGTTATGCATCAATTAGATGGAGCTGCGCTAAAGGGAATGTCAACAAAACAGTCAGATAGGTCAGTTCAACTTTATTAATAGATTCTGTTCGAGTTTGTCCTCCAAATGTAGCCATCTCACTTTATTCCCTCGGAAACTCTGTTTAGTCTTCTTTACTTAGCGTAGGTCATCTTGTTGCTTCCTCCACTTTCGCACCATTGATTCGTTAATGTTAAATTCTCTTGCTGCTGCTCTATTCCCGTGTTCTTCTGCATGACTGATCGCCTTGAGTTTAAACTCTGTGTCATATGCGTGTCTCTTAATAGGAGCCATTTTGGGGTCTTTACATAAAAAACAAATGGAAATGAAATATATATACTGGTATATATCCAGCATGCACCGCGCGCAGAAGAAAATGAAGTAGGCGGCTGCTTACCGTAGTTGCGAGACCTGTTGTGGCCTAATATTGGTCCATATATAAGGCGCACCGGATTATAAGGCGCACTGTCGGCTTTTGAGATAATTTGAGTTTTTTAGGTGCGCCTTATAGTGCGGAAAATACGGTAAATGTCTTCTCTAATATATGTTATTTGTGTGGACTGTATGTGTTTTACTTCAGCTATGTTCTCTAGTGTTTTTTTTCGTGGAAAGCATAATACATTATAATAACATCTAGGAACCTGGATGCAGCAACTATTTATTTATTTATTTATTTATTTTTTGCTAGTTTTGTTGGTAAAATACACGCAGCTGCTTTAGCATGAATCTTTAATTACAGCAAATACAATAGTTTAATTCTCTTTAGTTGAGGCAGAGTATGGTGGGGACGGACTGATCAGGGAGGAGAGTGTGGAAGCAGAGACTCAGGGAGAAGGCACTGGGGCTGGCGGGAAGTCCAGAGAGGAAGAGGTGGAAGAAGAGGAAGAGGAAAGCTCCAGTGTGGAGCAGACCCCATCTGAGCCTGAGGTACACTTACAATCAAGTGTGTAGTGCACACTCTCTTAACATATCATGATTTTACATATTACTGTTCAAGACTTATTTATTGTATAACATACGTTACTGTGCAAATTACCAGTTGCAATTGTCCATCAGGTACAAAGGAATAAAACAAAAACACAATTACCCAACTAAATGCATAATTTGTCAGGATTAAGTGAGTGCACACTCAACCTTTATTTAAGTGCTGTTCTTTTCAGTAGATTTGATTTAACATTTAAAAAGGAATATTTGTCCACACCTCTAAAGTTCAGCTGTTGAATGAATTGCATTTTCTGCTTCCAGTCTAAGTAATCCCAAAAGCACTGAGTGATGCTGAGGTGCTGGGCTCAGGGGCGGTGCCCATTCCAGTGTTGTGAATAACTTGTATTTAAAGCCACTAACCACAGAGAATGCCCAAAGATTTTGTCTTTTGGGTGATCTTTTAAATCAGTTTTTCTTCTGTCACTCACCTCGATAAAGACTTTGCACACTCAGCTTCTAAAGTCCTGTTAGAATTGGGTGAGTTTGTTAGGGGGACATTTGTGACATTTTATAGGTGTCCACATTGATGAAACTCATCCAGTTGTACTGCATTACAATCACTATGAAATACATTTCACAAAATACACTTCAGCGCCCAAGACCTTTCCAATGGTGTCCAGGGGGCAATCAGGCCTCTAGAAGTGGCATGCAGCATCTCCCGCCGCCCGCTGCAGATAGGTTTCGTTTGGACAGCCAGCGTTTGGTGCACTGGGGCAGGGTAGATGAGTCCTCAGTACAAAGCCAGGGAATACAGTGTATGTGTGTTTGTACTCTTCATATTGTAGACTACAGTTTAGTTACTAGCTGCCTATCAGCTGTTCTCTGCTGCAGGAGCGTCCAAACCCAAGCTAGCCTCTGGGTTTTCTTCTGGGTTCTGGCACTATTGCTATTCTAATGATGTTGTGTTGTTTACGATGTCATGGCAGTGCCACTTTGAATCATTGTGATTAATTTCATTTATATAACTCGCCCTCTCATCTCTGTGCAAATTGGAGTTGTTATATTAATAAATTGGTAGTATATGATTATAACATGGGTAAATGCTTATTCTTTAACATGAACACACATTTTTAAACATATTAAAATTTGTGGAGTCTGTAGGTTTTTGCAAATGCCATAAGAATCTTATGTTTCCAAAGTCAGATATTAGAAAGCATT
The DNA here is from genome assembly GCF_029633855.1 of Hoplias malabaricus. Classification (NCBI taxonomy): domain Eukaryota; kingdom Metazoa; phylum Chordata; class Actinopteri; order Characiformes; family Erythrinidae; genus Hoplias; species Hoplias malabaricus. The sequence continues at coordinate 10,169,395 of NC_089815.1, read as the reverse complement.
ATTTTCAACTGAAGCTAGTCCCTTCTAAATTCTTTCACCCCAATGTAACTGTAATTTACACCAAATTTAATTTTCATCCACTGTCCAATTTTTGTAACATTTATACATTAATCCTCTCATTCATGTTTGTTTGGAGCTCTTGTTTTAATCCAGTCTTTTGAAGAAAAGTTGTCTGTGTATGACCTGGATTGCCTGCTTTACTGCCTGGTAGTTGTTAAAGAGGCCAGCTGTTGAACAGACAGACTAAAACTCTGACATGGTAATTAAGTGATTTTAGTTTTGGAAAGAAAGCCAGACCCCATCAGGGTTCTCATGCCTTTATTGTTGTAATGGTGTTGTGGATTTACAGCTGTGAGGTCTGGAGCAAGCACGCAGCTGATGGAGTGTCCTGAGGGAAGAGAGGGGTGGGGGTCCAGGCCATACGAGGCTACAAAAGGGATAAATGTATCATAGTTTTACTTGATTCTGTTGAGTCATGTGTCCTTTAATGGTTCAGCTGGGGATCTGGGGAAGAGAGGCTGATTGTAGACCAGCACAAAATCACCATCTGTTGCTTTTTTTCTAGGGCGAGCAGGAGTTTAAGGTGGACCCCATTTTGGAGGACCAAGAAGCTCTGATGGAGAAGCTCAATAGCTGGAATTTCCAGATATTTGATCTAATGGAAAGAACAGGAGGGAAGACGGGCAGAATCCTCAGCTATGTTAGTACCTCAGGGAATTAAGGGGGTGATTTTCCTGAATCCACACTGATGCTCCTGAGCTAAAAGAAGGTCACAATTGTATAGGTTTTCAATCAAGCAAGAGTAGAGTATTTTATGAGCCTGTACTGCTTGGTTTGTCATCTTTTATTTTCTAAATATGTTGAATTTGTGTTTCTAAATGATAAATCTTAATTAGTCTTAACACATTAGAGATCCTACTCTCCTTATTATTTTAATTGCTGTATATTATCCCTTTCACTGTGTGATTGGCATATTGTATTATTTCCTGAGCCACAATAGAGATGATCCTTTACTGTGCTCTTGTGTTTAGTCTGCAATAGACACTGCTCATCAGGGACTTCACGCCTCAGTGAAGTCCTGTTGTGTCTGTCTTAATGAAGTTTTGTTTTTGTTTGGCTGTCTCTCAGGTGGCGTACACTTTGTTCCAGGACACGGGTCTGTTTGAAATCTTCAAAATCCCTGTCCGGGAATTCATGACGTACTTCTGCGCTCTGGAGAACGGCTATCGTGATATTCCCTGTGAGATTTAAATTAATGTTGTCAAAAGTGAAACTTTTTTTTTTTAAAGTGGCATGCATCACAGCATCTGTTCGGCTAGTACCCTCAGTGAGAAATTAGCCTAATTTAAAAAAGGAGGACAAAGCCATTTGTATTCAGCAGAAGACATTTCTATGCGTATAAAAAGACCCCAAGCCTTGCAGTTAAAGACTCACTTTGACTGTACTTCCTCCTCAGATCATAATCGTGTCCATGCCACAGACGTCCTGCATGCTGTGTGGTACCTGACCACAAGACCCATCCCTGGCTTTCAGCAGATCCACAACGAACATGTGACAGGAAGTGACACAGGTACCTAGCTACTCATGGCTAAAACCATACACACCTATGCTGCCACAGTAACAGCATGCTACATAACCGATGTACACAACTTCCCTGGTGAAATCACATTTTGTGGATATTCAGTCAATCTTCACTTTAAAAAGCAAACTTAAGTATGGCATGCTGCTAATTTTAGTGCATTTTTTCTTATAAATAATAGCAAATGTGTCTTAGAATGTGCAGAAGTGTGATATCTGCAGACGACATGCACTCGCTCTTTCTCAGAACATCAGTAAAACATTTCATCAGCGACAGTCAAACAACTGCATACAACTGTTAGAGGCAGGTTGAGTTTGTATCCACAGCTGATTCTCTGCTAAATATATTGCGTGTTCATTTGATCCACCGTGTATAAATCAAGTCAAGCTACTACCTTATTCTATGTAGCTGTGTCCAGGAGAAGCTGCGGTCCGTTAAGAGTGGCTCTGTAGTGATTGAGATCAGCTGCTGCTGCTGTCTCAGCATGTTCAGGACTTATTTTAAGACGGTTGATGGCCCTTTTAATTTCTCAAATGGAGTGCAGTCTGAGTCACAGGGCTGCTGGAGGCACTCGACATGAGAGAGCAAAGAAGTGCTCACGCTTTAGAGGTGTTGAATCACACAGGAAAACCAGTGACCTCACTCTCTGGCACTGGCTCTTCAGTGCAGATGGTGCCCAGATGAGCGTTTGAAGTATTCTTCTGGAATATAAACTAGTATGCCAATAGATTTCAGAGCGACTCACTCTGTTCTGTCTGGGATCAGGTACTGATACTGGGTGATTAATTCTTTCTCCAATTCATCCCTAAAGCATTGGATGTTACTCAGTCATTTCAGAGAACAAAACCCAAATATGGGAGCTGTATACACGAAGCCCACACTTCCCAGTTGGCGTAGTGGCTCATGTATAGTTACTCCAGAATTTTCCAGTTCTTTCTGTGGAGATTACTCAAATTGCATGTGCCTGTATACTTCAGTATACTGTATATTTATCTTTAGAAAAGACGTCTGTAAATGTATGTTTAGTGTATTTAATTTTGTTCTGTCTGTAAGCAGCTAATCTCAGTAGTTAAAATGTGATTTGACTTTCAGAACTTAAATAAAGGAGTACAATACAGCTTTAAATAGAAGTTTTTCTTGTGTGTACATTTTTTGTATTTGGTTAGGAACTGCAACACAAGGGGCACTGTACTCACATCCTTACGTTTAGGGATTGCTTTACAAGGGGGTGCTATTTAGTGCTTCCCATTAAAGACGTTTTGTGGTGCTTTCCCAGGCAGGGGTTAAGCCTAGTCCTGGACTACTCAGCATTTTAAATTGTAATGTTCCATTGAACGGATATAGTCCAGGACTTGCTTAATCCCTGTCTGGGAAACCCTTTGTGCCTTAAAGGCAAATCCATAAAATGACCGAGTAAGTCTTAAGTGAGTCATTGTGGTTGGCCCATTAAGACATTTTCCCCCCTTTCTTTTTCCCTCCTTTGATTACTTGAAACAATATTGAGTAGAAATAGTCATTGAATTATTAATTGTTATTGTTTTCTTTTGTTATTGTTTTCTTTCTTCCTTAAAAGTAAGATTTAAAAAGAATTCCTTTTTTCCTCTCCTAAGATTCAGACAGTGGGATCTCCCCCGGCAGAGTGTCTTATGCCTCTTCGAAAAGCTGCTTGATCTCTGACAACAGTTATGGTTGCTTGACCTGGAATATCCCTGCCATTGAGCTCATGGCACTATATGTAGCAGCTGCTATGCATGACTATGATCACCCTGGTCGCACAAACGCCTTTCTCGTAGCCACTAATGCCCCTCAGGTAAGTGGAGAATAATAATTTTAACCCAGTTTTTTTTATTGCTAATTCTATCCACATGCCAGGGCTTCCCAAAATCACACAATGCTAGAAAACTAGAAGGATAAGGCTAGCACATGGTTTCTCTGAAACATGCAGATTCCTTGGAGGTCAACACACTTTGACCCACTTCTGATAACAAAAAAATAACTGCGCCCCTCATCAGATAAAGAATTTAAAAGAACAGTAATTGTTAGGTAATTTGTTTCCTTATTGTTTCACTATAACTCAAACTACAAAATCTACAGATTAATTTTCTTCCATCATGCCCCTGTTTCTGATAGGCCGTGCTGTACAACGATCGCTCAGTTCTGGAGAACCACCACGCTGCTGCTGCATGGAGCCTTTTCTTGTCACAGCCTGAGTTCAACTTCCTGTCCAACTTGGACCATGTTGAGTTTAAGCGTTTTCGCTTTCTTGTTATTGAGGCCATCCTTGCCACAGACCTAAAGAAGCACTTTGACTTCCTCGCAGAGTTTAATTCCAAGGTGATTGACACACAATACAATCCCAGTTAAATCTCAGAAGGATTTTTCTTTATATCTGTTTACCTTGTGTTCATTCATGTGAATTATCTGGAGTGAACCTGTAGTATGTCCTATTTTTAAAGTTGGGTTTAGATTTAGTGGGTTTGGTTTCCCATGAAGTTGGGTGAAATCACTGTAAAACATGACCTCCAGTGGATGCTTTTATAAAAGCTGTATAAATACTAGGGCTGTCCTGAATGCAATTTTTAGCTATGATATTCAGCGAAGATTTGAATGGAGTTAACACAGAATGGAGTTAACCAGAGCTTCATGGAGGTGCTCTACAACCTGATAAAATTAATTGTAGCTTTACCACACTTTATTGGTAGTAGGTTGTTGCTGTGTGTTAAGCTGTTTTAAGCTTCATTCTGGACTTATGTTGACGTGGCTGAATATAGGTGGAGTGCTGGGGAGCAGAGCAGTTTTATTTTTATTTTTAATCGCCTGAATATGAGTGGAGTGGAGGGGAGTAGCCACATTTATTAAAAATAAATGAATTAAATTAAATAAAAGAAAACAAATACCCACCCAATAAACACACATTCGAGTAGCTGAGTATTCTGAGCAGCCCTAATAAATACATGAAGTCATCGATATTTATATGGATTGTGTTAGCAATTAGCATCAAATGAACTTAAGCCTTGTTTTAAGGCTGTGCCTCTTCATTCTGTAAGAATCAGAGCTCCAGAAGAGTGGATAAAAACTGTCATAAATGTTGAAAATTCATATGCTGGAGAAATCTTTGTAATTTATTTCCCAAAATAGAACCAAAGTTCAATTTGTGTTCATACTTCATTAGAACACCACCAGAGCTTGTTTCTGTCAAACAACCTGCCCAGTGTAAACTCCGCTTTACAACTGTACACCCATCAACAACTAACATTCTTATATTCATTGTTTTATCAGATCCACTGACATATATGTGCATGTTGTAGTTAAACGGCTGTTGTTCTGCATACTTAGCATTTATACACAGTTTTTTTTTTATATATATTTTTGGTTGGTAGTCTATTCTCAGTCCAGCAGCGACAGATTTTCAGAAATTCTAGCAGCATTGCTGTGTGTGATCCACTCATACCAGCGCACATAACATGACATCAAGTCAATGTTACTGCAATTCTGAGAATGATCTGCCACCCAAAAAATACATGCTCTCTAGTGGTCCTGCAGGGGTCCTGAACATCGAAGAACAGGGTAAAAGGGGCCTAACAATGAATGCAAAGTATCAACTGGACTATAGACTGCAGTTATCTGTTGCTCTCTAAAGAAGGACTTTGACCTTAATGGTCAATGCAGATGATAAAATGCAGTGAGTGTAGAAATAAAGAGGCCATTTGAATGTTTTGGCTAATCAGCCTATGTATGTTGCAGTGGCATTAACTGATGTGTTTGATCTTGTGAACAGGTGAATGATGTGAATAGCCCAGGTGTTGACTGGACTAATGAGAATGACCGATTGTTGGTGTGTCAAGTGTGCATCAAGCTGGCAGATATCAATGGCCCAGCCAAAGAACGCAGCCTCCACCTGAAATGGACAGAGGGCATTGTGAATGAGTTTTATGAGCAGGTATGGGATTTTTGTTTACTCCAAGCCCCTACAGTCTATATAAGGAAATAAAGCTGGTAATGCAGCTCAGTTAGATTCACTGTGATTTGTGGTATGTTGAAAGCAAATGTATAAAGTAAAAAAAAAAAAAAAACACTAGTTTGAAAAAGTAGGTTTTGCAAATTAGCAAAAATTGAAGTAGGTGGAACTAAATGGTCCAAATTGCAAACTAGTTTGTCTTAAGCCAAGGAATCGGGAAAAAATTTCATCTCTACGCCTCAGGGTTTAGGAGATGGTGTTTCTAGGACTTACGGTTTCTGCTCCATGTTGCGGTTTAGCTGAGAAAAAGAATAAAAATAATAATAAGAAAAAATCAAAAGGCTCCTACACTATGTGTTAGGACCCTAAAAAATCTGTAGTTTAGCTCTACCCCTTCATATCAGTGCTATAATGAGTGTTTCAGCCTAATCTGCTTTTGGAATGAGGCACATTACATGGGAACAGATCAGAGCTGATGTACATATTTCTCAATGGTGTATTCATTAAATTAGATCTACTTATAAACAGATTCTTTTTTGTAAATAAAGCAAACATTAAAAAAATATATGTGCCGTTTGATACAAGAAACTTTAGCTGTCAACTGTGGGATAAACTGACCTGCCATTTGGGAAAACTAAACATTTTAGTTATTGACCCAATATAAATGCAGTTTCTCTAAATCATTGTATACTTTAGGGCTTTATTGTGACACAACACAGTACCACAGCCACTGATCCTGCGTTCTGTGCTTACCCAATTTAGTCAAAATTCATGTTATTAAATGAAACTCTACCGTTATACAAATATAGCAGTTTACATATAACAGTTCAGGGTCGCAGTGGGTCCAGAGCCTACACGGAATCCTTGGGTGCAAGGCAGGAACACACCCTGCAGGAGGCCAGTCCTTCACAGGGCAACACACACACTAACACCTATGGACACTTGTGTCGCCAATCCACCTACCAACATGCATTTTTGGGCCATGGGAGGAAACCGGAGCACCCAGAAGAAAAACACACACAGGGAGAACACAGATTCTCTTACTGTTTGAATTTGTTCAGTGTACTGTTAAATGTATTGTTTTGGACATTCATATAGTTCCAAACAAGTATGCTTTTTCTCACAACTGTATGTGTGTGTGCCTGGTTTGATCAGTTCTTGTTTGTCTGGTTTACAGGGTGATGAGGAGGCAGTTCTGGGATTACCCATCAGCCCCTTCATGGACCGCTCCATGCCACAATTAGCCAAGCTGCAGGAGTCCTTCATCACACACATAGTTGGACCTCTGTGCAACTCCTACGACGCAGCTGGGCTACTCCCGGGCTACTGGATCGACGAGGAGGGTTCGGAGGAGGAGGAAGGAGAGGAGGGTGAAGACACTGAAACTGACGATGAAGAGCTTGATGAGGAGATTCACTTAAGTATGTGTGGACCAGAATTTTCAGTGGTGCCAAATATCCCAGTTTTTTTCCATTGGAAAAATGCTTTTAGACACAGAAGGAGTTGGAAACGTAATGTCGAATATAAACGCAAAAAAGTCGGTTTGTTCCGAATGTGGCTGTTGAAGTTCTAACAAAGTGTTGTCATAGCAGACATTCAGGGGTAAGGAGTGGAAGCTTATTTAACCAGTGTTTCTTTGCGTTTTCAGTTTAAACTTTTACATTTTTTAACAAGGGACAATAAATGTACATTTGGATTTATGGCATTTGGCAGATTCTCTCATCTGGAGTGACCTAAAGTTTTAATCCTGTAAGATCCTGTAAAAGGGAAGCTAATGTAGTGTTAGAAAGCTTGCCCAAGGCTCTTATTAGTTTAGAGTTTTGTTCCTGTCTGAGATGGGAACTGAACCCCAGTCTGTGATATGTGGCGTCATCCACTTCAGTAGAACCACTTCAATAGCAGCAACATAGTGCATTGAGAACGTTAAAATATCTGTGTTAAAGACATTGTGAGAAGGGAGAGAGAGAGGGGGGGGATTTGGATTAATGTGCCCTTGGACTTTAGGTAATTACACCTGGAACTGTGTTACACTATGTTCCTAATAGAGTTTCTCTCTGCAGAGTCCAGGAAGGGCCGGCGCCGTCTCTACTGCAACATCATGCAGCACCTGGCGGCGAACCACAAAGAGTGGAAAAACATCATCGAGGACGAGGAGAAAGGCAAGGACCTGGGTCTCCAGCAAGAGCAGCAGCTGGACAGTCCAAGCCTTCCTCAGTCCTCACCCTCAGATGATATCCAGGTCATTCATGAAGAAGCCGAAGAGGAGGAGCGCCAGTAGCAGCAGGAGGAAGCTGATTGACTGTGGCATGAAGCTCAGGGAGGGGCTTAAGCAAAGGGCACTCCCACTCCTCCACAAAAACACACACACACACATGAATCCAACAGGACGACACTGCTGGATCCTCCCACACTGAAATCAGTCACTGTGCCCACATTTACGTGTAAAACGTGCACGTTGTGTTGGAAGAGTTTAAAAAGAAAAAAAAAAAGGCCTTACTACTGTGAGAGCATCCTTGCTGCAAATAGTGGGAGCCCCACTTCTATGCACTTTCAGCCCATGGAGAACCAGCGGAGGACAAACACAGCTTTGAGGATGCTGGCTTCTGTGCTATGAGGTTGCAGAAGAAAAAAAAAACAGAAATAAAGGAGGTAAAGAAAGCCTCAATGGTTACTCACTCTGCTGTGATGCTGCCTTTAAAGCAGAGCTCTTAACTCTCCTGTAGGTACTAACACTTATTTAATTAAAAAAGAGAAGAGAGAGAGAGGTTTCTGGAGAGAATTGAATGGAAAAGCGAAAGACTTTTCAAGTAATCATCACTTGTTACCAAAGCCAACAGTTCTGAAAAAAAACATAAAAAAAAGAAAGAGGAAAAAAAACCAAAAAAAAAAAACCCACAAAGCCGAGACTGATTCAGGCTCAATGTCAGGAATCCTCGAGAAGCATAAATCAAACGTGCCTGTCTGAAACTTTTCATGATTTACCCCTCTCCTTCCTTGTGGTCCAAGTTGATGGACTGCAGGCTGCACCGAGCGTGCACTTCCCTCCTCATGCTGGTGACACGAAACACTGTATCACTGAACTCAGCCACTAGGACTTAATGTGGAAATGCTGACATTTGACTGAAAAACAAAACAACGGACATTGACTCCTGCATCGTTTTTGGATGCTTTTTTATTCATGCGTTACCACCTGCCTTTTGTTTTACTTTGTCATACATTTGAATTTCTTTATTTGTGTGTGTGCTCATGGGTTTTGTAACGTTTTCTTTTCCTGTCCACTTCAGGAATGCAGAATTGCCAACTGATATTTTTTCTTTGTGAAGTCCAGAATGAATAGAGTACGGAACAGGAAAACTGTTCAAATGAAGGGATGTTTATTGTGTTGTGTTTGAAACAGAATTTTGTTCACGGTTACTCAGGATTCACGTGGATCTATCTGTTCTGTCATTACAAACTGTCAACAATTTCAAAACACGTTTGTACGTCTAAAGTTTCATTTTAGTGCTAGGGAAAGGCAGTGTGTGTGCGCGTGTGTATTTTGTGTTTGAATAACTTGAAATTCAGCCAGAAGGAAAAAAAAAAAAAAACCAAACCCATGCTGTCCCACACCGCGACCACTATCCTTATCTGATGCAAAGAAATAGAACAGTCTATTGTCAGTCACCGTTCTTTTCCCCAGAGGTCTCTGATATGAAATGGGATCCAGGAGAAATGTATTTGAGAACACAGCTAACCGTAAGATAACAGGCAAACTTTATCTTTGGTGTTGCATTACTTTATTTTATGGCATTATTTGGTGTTTTTCTTTTTTTTTCTTTTCCTACAACTGATCACACTGCGGACACACACACTTTTAGCGAACATCACCTTTGCCAAACACAACCAGGCCAGTGCATAAATCTGAAGTGATCCAGGGTTTCACCTTGAAAGCTGTACACTTTTTTATATTTTCTTATTCTTCACCGTGAGGCAGGTTTAATACTTAATAGGTCTATATATTTTTGTCTAAAGCAAGAACTCTAGGCATTCCACTATAAAAAAAAAAAAGTGTGCAGTTGGCTGGGGGGTGGGGAGTGGGGTTGCAAAGAGACTGCCACGCCCTTCTCCTTCGTGATTTGATTTTCTGGAGAGGAAAGTTCTCAAAAGTAGGCAGTGTAAATCAAGCTAGTGTATTTAAAGAAAAAATATATAAATGTGCACATTTTACTACCAAACAAGTGTTTAATCTCTGCACAGAAAGAGTATCTGCGTGTGTGAGTGTGTGTATGTGTGCGTGTATGTCTGTGTGTGTGTGTGTGTGTGTGTGTATAGATATATATAGATAAATATAAATATATATATATATAAAATATATTTTTTAATTAATCAATTCAATGCGTCTGTTTTTCTACATACAGCTGACATATATTGTACATTGAGAAAACTTGTAATTATCATCCATGTTTCCAGAGATTTTAATCTAATACTATTTACGGATGTGTTTGAGTGTATTATCATTATTATTATTTTGGGGTGCACTGTCTGTGTTCCTACTCATAACCACTTTTTTGCTCAGAGCCCCCACCCCTTTCCTCCTTTAAATCTGGATGCTGTGACTCAGCTCACTGCAACAGTGCCAAGCTCACTCACTCTCTCTCTCTGTCTCGCTCTCTCTCTTTAGTTTGTCATGCACTTTGGCCTGTGTTTAACATCACTCCCTCCAGAGACATGTTCCTCATCACCTGTGTCCAGAACTCCAGCACTCTGTCGCATCAACCCTCACACATTGTGGCTGAAGTTAGAGCAGTGCTGGACACACAGAATGGCTTTTTCCCGCTCTATCATTTAGTGAACTCTAGGCTCCTCACTTACAGGCGTTTGTTTTCCCCGAATGCCACAGTGCCCTTCGTCCTCCATCATCGTCCTCACCTTTATGAACAGCTGTCATCTTTTTATTTAGCATATAGATAGCAATGTCTGATGTAACCGTTTCAGCATTTTCAAAGTTGTGAGGGAAACAAATTCACATTTTTTTGTTGTTGTTATTATTTATAGATGTCATAAAACACCATCCCTGAAAAATCACTTTAATGTCTGCGTCTTTACTGCAAGCCTTCGGTGTGTCTTTAAATGTCCCTGTCACAGACGTTTCAAAAACTCTTGCACATTTTCATGGAGTAAGCTCAGTCTTTCTCTCTACAGCTTTCAACCATTGAGAATTTTCCACTCACGTACATCACAACCACAACCACTCAGTCCTGTCTCTGGCTGACGAGAGGTGGGTTCTTCTGTGTTGGAGCATTCTTGGGCTCCTAGAGGAAATCCCAGGCTTGGTGTAGGGAGAGTTGCTGTAGAGAGCCCTTCACTGCAGGGTCTTCCCAGGACATGGTCCCTACCAACAATAATGTTCTTATAGACAAAAGTCACATTCATAAATACTGTTAGCTACTTTGTTTGTTTTACATCACAGCACCCTGAAATCGACTGCTCTACCAAAATTTACCCACCCCTGCCCTGGAGAAGCCCCTATTTTTGTGTTCTGGTTGGAATGCACCCACTTTCACTAAGAAAAAGCTATTAATGAAAAGAGAATAAAACGAGACGGCACCTGCAGGTTCACTGGACAATTTGATCAGTAACTAAAATGATCACTGCCTATCAGCAGTATAATATAAGGAAATCTGATATTCTTTTCATGGAAATGGCACAGATACATACTTAAATAAAAACAAACAAGTAATAGGAGTTATCAACAAGCTACAAATTAAAATACATAGCTTGGTATTTTTATTTTAAGAAACAATAGTGCTGTTATTCACAAGTCTATTTGCTCATCAATTAAAGAAGCAGATTCGTCTCCGTTCTGTCAGTGGTTTGGAGCAAGACGATGCATAATTCATTTAAGTGAAGAGGAAATTGAAATGAAATCTAAATGCATAATGTAAATCCATCAGTGTACGCTATTTATAAATTTGCTGCTGTAAGCAGTAAAGGATCCCTGTGAGCCAACAATTTTTGAAATAAAATTAGCAATTCACAATAACTTGCTGTAAATTGCAAGAATCATATGCCAAAAAAATCCCAGCAGGTCTGAAGCTGTATGAATCCTGCCAGCTTGGTTTTGGATTATGTATGACTTGGCCACAGAAACTGAGAGAAGGGGTCATTTGAGGAAACGGACAAACCCACAGACGGCTGCAAAGAGGCACATTAAAACACACCCCACTCTTACTGTATACTATGAAAAAGATTTATTGTCTCTTTAGTCATATTTCTATCAGTTCATTTTTACAGTACTCAGCATAATACATGTATTAAAGCTATCAGTACAAAGAAAAGTAGATACAAAGAGCTATCCATGACAGCACCAGAAATATGGAGATAACCTAAGTCCTGGCAAACGATTTCCTCTGAGATAAACCAGTAGGCCATTGTTGGTTCAGTGCTGATATGGTTCCGGGAGTTGAGCCGTTTGTGCAAAGCGTTCTGGGAAAGGCAGCTGCTCTCCTTCGCTTGGCCTGCTACAGAAATGAGGGAACCACGTGTTCTCATTTAGAGGAATGTTGAAAAAGAGGTCTATAAAACTAGTAGAGAGGTAAAGGCTGTAAATTATTGACGCAGCGTGCCTTCCCCACGTTGATGACCACAGCGCCTGATTCGCCACACAGTGCAGTTTTTTTCCTTTTCATTATTTTGGTTAAGGTCACAAAAGCCACCTGCTCCATGTATTCTGGCATGTGCTCGTGCCTCTTACTCAAATGTCCACACACCTCCGTGCCTTATACGCAAGAGATCCCTTATCACTCTGCGGGAGTTCTGTGAAGGCTTATAAAGGGCAAGTTCAGAGAACTTTGCATAGCCTGTTGCACAGATCTGTATCTGCTGCAGGAAAAATGACAGATTTCAAAGCATGGGAGCTGGGCTGCTTTAGTTTTCTAAGTATGATCCCCTGAGGTGAGAGAATATGTGCCAACGGTGACTTGGAAGTTTTACCGCTGTCTCCTGATTGCACATATGGAGTAAGGGAGAGGCTGCAGGGTCATGCCCAGTTTAGATCTCAAGCTCGGTACGCTGCCCTGAGGAAACTGTAAATGGAACCTTTGAAATAACGTGGTGAAGAAGAGGAACATCTCCATTCTGGCAAGCTGCTCGCCGAGACAGTGACGTCTGCCTAGAAACAAACAAAATAATAATAATAATAATAATAAATAAAAGGAGACGAGTTCTGGATAGCTACTTGAGAACTAAAATTAAACTTCAAAAAATGCTTTGCAGCCACTTACCGACTGAAAAAGGAACAAAGGCGTCTCTTCTCACAAAATTGCCGTTGTTGTCCAGAAACCTCTCAGGGCAGAAGACAGCAGGTTCCCTCCAGTACTTTTCATCAAAGTGCACTGAATACAGGTTAGTGATGACCATGGTCCCCCGAGGGATGGTGTAGCCGCGCACCACTGCGTCCTGAGATGTGGCCCGGAAGATGCCCAGAGGAACGATGTTGCAGAAGCGCAGGACTTCATGCAGCACTGCTTCCACATAGGGCATCCTCTGCTTGTCCTCCATGGTTGGTGCTCTGCCATTTAAGACTGAATCAATCTCCCTGTGAACCTTCTCTGCACAAAAGAGAAGCCAGAACATCTCAGAACTAACTCACAAAAGATGACGAGCATGTATTTGCGCTAATGGTATAGATTTTAACTGTACCACCTACCTTGTATACTGGGATAGAGCGCCAGGTACAGCATGGCCCAACGCAGAGTGTTGGTGGTGGTCTCTGTTCCTGCAATAATTAGCTCCCCCACTGAGAATATTAGGTTCTCCCTGGAGAAAGATGCGGCTTTGTCATTAGCGATCTGTTCCATCTCGTCCAAGTAGGCATCGATGTAGTGCCTTGGCGAGTACTGCACTCTGCCCTGCGTAAAACGCTCGATGATTTGCAACAGGAAGTCATATACCTTGGTGGCATTTCGGAAGAGTCTCTGGTGTTTCCCAAAGGGCAGGTACTCAAGCCAGGGGAATGCGTTGTAAAGGAAAGCCCAAGCGCTTGCTGCCAGTTCCACATTCTCACTGAAGATCTCGATCATGTGCTGGAAGTCTCGGTCATCGTATGTAAAGCGCTGACCAAATATGATGAGGTTAGTGACATTTGAGACGGCATTGGTAACCAAGTGCTTCGGGTTAAAAGGCTTCCCCTTATGCATGTCGATGGCATCACAAAAGAACATGCATTCTTCCGAGATCCGCTGAAACATCTTTTCCCCATTTCCAAAGTAGCGGAAGCTGTTAAGAGCCAGTTTGCGGTGCTCGATCCAGCCACTGCCATATTTGCAGTTGAGAAGTCCTGGAAGATGAATTAAAGTGAACAAAGTGCTTAGAGGAGATTCTGTGGGTCAGTGTCAGGATATTATTGGTGCTTTGTGTTGTGAGATCAGTAAAATAATGGAAGCACATTTGACCAGACTGATGTCTTGGTCCATGTCTATTCTAAAGGGATATAATGAAGTATGTTTAAAGAAAGGTTTAGTAAACAACACGGTTATCAAAAAAAGACTGTAAACCTGTTCTTCCAGCAGTTTGAAGTTAACACCAGCCTTTGCATTTAAATGACTTTGACACAACTCACATGAGTGGTGAATTTTTATTATCTGGTTTTATAATATGATTGGGCTTTCTACAGTTCTTTACCATCACCCCACACTTTTGGTCTACGTGTGAAATCTCAACATTTTCTATTACTAACAGAACCTCTTTCAGTTCTGGGAGAACAGTTTTGGGCTCTATTTTACAGTACGACATCGATCAGAAAAAGGTTTATAAATTATTTTTATTAGGTCATTTAACAGTTTAAAAGTAATTAGGAACCTGTCATAACACACACATAAAAAGGGCAAGAGTGACCTGTTGCTTGCCAAATAGTGAGCTCGGACTCCTCAGATGAACCTAAGGTCGTCCTTATTACTTGATTCCATTTAGTCTTCATCATCAGTAATTATGCCTCTTGGGTTCATCGGGTTTTCCTCAGATTTAACAGGTCATTGCTATTTTTAAATGTTTGTAAATTGCATACTGATGACATTAAGGTGTTTGTGATATGCACAAATTAAAATCTTTACCAGGGCTGTAACTGTGAAGTGGTTTTGTCTGTTTCTTTGTTGTTAGTGACGTAGAGAGATTTTTTTTCATGAGAAAACAAAACGTTTTTATACACTTACCTCCCATTTTGGTCATTTTCTGGAACAAAGGCAAAGACGGTCGATCTGCAAACACTTCACTCTGGTGATAAAGACACTCTTTTATGGCATCGTAGCCGTTCAGAATGACAGTTGAGATTCCTCCCAGGTCCAGACTGAAGATCTGGAGATGAATTAAAGAAGGACACTCTTAATGAAATGAGCTTTGGGTTTGTCAAACAATCACCCCCTCCTTCTAATGGAGAGTGTCTCAGAGAAAGGCTGGATTTGGGCAGAAGCAGGCGATACAGTGGAGCTGCTCTTTAGCGAGGCATGCTGAGTCAGCGCCTCTCACTGCTTCACTGTGCCAAAACCGCAATGGGAAATGTTATCTTTTGTTCTCTCCTAACTGCTCTCTAAAGCAGTGGAGTTTGATCAAAGGCTCCTCTGTGACACACTTTCAAAATTCATAGCAAGACTTTGACACCTGTGTGCCAAGATAAAAATAAAGAACCTGTGCAGAAGTCTAGACACCTCTGGTTTAATGCCATGCTTTGTTGATGTTTCAAGGGAAAATAGGCACACACAGTCTATCATGCACTGGAACACACTTCTGGAAACTGCTGTATGATGTTTGCTTTATTTGACAGACAGGGCATAAATACTATGTGCAAAATGTATGCAAATATTTTCACCAAAGAGATAAAGCCAGCATAGGAACAGGTAAAACACCCGATTCATTAGTTGAAAAACTTGAGGACAAGCCCACTGGAAGTTGTGGCTGTGCAATATTAAACATATAAAACCATAAAAAATCTGAAATATATAACATTAAATTCATACCACAGTGGATTAAATGATTCATTGGTAAGTGAAATCTGCCAATAGAGAGTTAATTTTGTACACAACATTATTTGAAACAAGCAAAAATATATAGGAAATTGTGCACAAGATTTAAGACTGCAGTTTTCTAGACGTCATCTCTGGCAGTGTGTTCTGCAGACTTTTGAGAGGCTAATACTGGACATACCTGTCCATAGACTTCACTTTCTTTCTTCATGTAGACGTGCGGCTCTATGGCGAGGGAGAGAATGTTTCCTATCAATGGAAGAGGTGTTGGTCCCGGGGGGAAACCTTGGGGTCTCCGCTGTTTCATGAGCTGCCGAACAACCAGTACAGTAAAGCCGGTCAAAAGCAAACCGAACACGAATGACAGTCCCTTTCCATGAGAAGCCATAGACACGACAGAGAGCATTTTACTCGGCTCCATTTTTGACCAGTCTCTCCTCTCTCTGTGTTCTTTAAACTTGTCTGTGCTCTTTGGGAGTTCAGTATATTGTTACACGTTTGCTATCCCCCGCCTCTGAAGAAATATAATTGGTTAAAACTATCCCCAGAATCATTACACGGTATTGACTGACCCACGGAATTGATTAGAGTTGTTTCCCCCCACTTTTCTTTGAACAAATGTTGGTTAAAGCGGTTACTTTTCCTCAAAATGTGACGGAGCCGTTTCCCTGACTTCCAGTTACTAGAATGTGCAGCAGTTGAGTTCTCCACTGAGCTCCACACAAGAGCTTAGCTTAAAAAGGGTCATTTATGTAACTCAAATCGGCAGTTAGCTCCAAAACTAGCGTGTGTGTTATGGGAGGGATTATTTGGCGAGTGGTGTTCAGTTTAGACACTTTTCAGGGTTTGTGAGCTAACAGAAATAAGAGAAGTGTGACAGTTGTGTTCATTCAAATCCCAAACTGCCAGGTGCTGGGGAAAGTGCAGAGTTCATATGTCTGTCATTATAACCTGCTCATCCCAGTGTTGACATCAGCCCAGAATATTATCTATAAACGTCAAATCAAAATACATTCATTAAATCATATATATGTAACATGTTTTGAAGTAATTTTAAAGTAAATAAACGAACATTATTCCTTAAAACGCTGATAGCAAAGAGGAGGCGGGCCACTGGGGGCAAAGTTGGAAGTCCACTGGCATAGCACAGCACTTTCTGGGCGGACCACCGGTGATTAAACAGAATTTTAGACAAAACAGCACATTTTAGCAAGTACTCCTCACTGCAGAAGCAGAAATCCACTGGGTGGAGTCGGATCACATCCAGCTCCGCCCACATTCAACTCCTTCATAGGTTAGTGTAAGGGTTAGGTTGTACTGGGAGGAGCCAGTTCTAGTCTAATCCAATGAAAACACAATAAGGGAGGAGCTGATCACATTCAACTGCTCCCTATGGATTTACTAATCTTTCATCCATTGGGTTATTTTGTTATTCTTTATAAATTAAATTAGTATATAATTTAAATCCAGCACAATGCCAACATTTTCAGCATAATCATTATAGGTCAGGCATTCATTATTATATCTCTCATAGTGGTAATATTTATATTAATTTGTTTTCCAGAATAAAAGTCTCTTGTGAATTTAAAATATGTTTGAGGAGATTAAAAATGAGTTACATCCTGTACAGGACTCAGTAGTCTGAGTGGACCAGCAGTGGTCTACAGTCATGCTTGCTGTCTGGGAAGTGGTTTAGATATGCCTCCATACCTTCAGTTTCATCAAGCTTACAAGTCCTGCACACATTTTGACATCTTATGTTTATGTTTATGATATAATAATCTCTGGATGTCTGGATCAACCAGTTTTAGACACTGGAAAACTTCAGTTTCCTAGCTGAAATGCTCAGTCATTCCTTATTTATTTCCTGATATGTCATCTGAAAAAAGTAACTTAAATATTACAAAATATCAAAAATTAATAAATTGTCACTGAGCAGAAAACATTAGACTGAATACAGATGAACAAATAAGCAGCTTTGTTCCATGCTCATGGAATTGATAAAAATCTTCAATGGCTGAAGTGTTGTTTCCTAAGCTCTTTTAGTCACGTCCCCACACTTTGTTTTCTCCAAATCACACAGTGCAACTCAATGAAGGATTTATCACTTGCTTCCTGACACCGAAGGCAGCCACCACTGCTTTCTCAGCTGCTGCTATTGGAGCTCAACATGTTTGGAGGAGAATATTCACCGCTCAATCCTTCTTACTCACACAAAGACCTGCCCTTGAATGATTTAAAAATGTTATGGTTTAGTGGTTAATTGCTTGTGTATATGTGTGTGTGTGTGTTATATATTAATTACACAGACTACAATATATTGCGACACCTTCATGCTTGTGTGTCTGTAAGTTGTAGCAGTATGAACAGGCAATTCATTTTTATCTTATACTGTCTAGAATACTGAATAAATACATAAATGAATATATGTAAAACCCCCAAAACTCACTCTGTTCTAATTTCATGGTGAGAGTGCAAACATGGCAACCCTGCTAGGATTGTGGTTTTAGGCAAACAGAATTATCTCTTTCTATAGGGTCTTTAGGCTACAAACTTTGACCTCATGGTTTTAAACCTTCCCTTTTAAACCCTCCTGTTTCCCCACTTATTGTTTCATGAAAAGTTAATGAACAACATTCCACTATTCTGACATGCTGCAAAATAATACAAACCTAGTTCCATTTTGGCTGTTCATATTTAGCTCTTAAAGTCTTTTTTGTGTTTAATTTCATTGATGCTTTTTGATTGGGTCACACAACATAATTTTTTAGGTTTAGCATTTTATTTTAGACCCAAACAAAGAATAGAGCACACAGTGGTCACTGTACACAGTTCATTTCTTATTCCTTTCTTATTCACTTTAGAAGTTACTACATACTAAGGTAGTGTTATTTCAACTGTTGAGTCCGAGCTTTGATTAATTGTTTTTATTTTTTTGTGAAGTTACTTGTTATTAGTAACAGTAACAGTCACTTGAGTATAGATTTAGGAAACTCCACCCAGGTACCCACATTACATAACTCCACTGGTAGTGTAGTCCATGAAAGGCTGTGGGTATGGTGAGCTTAGGCTCATGTGCAGTTGCTTCAGAGAATCCAATTATATTTTTCAATGTTAGAATTTGGAGCAATGCTTTTCTCGTGTTATTCTATTAGTACAGATTGGTATAGTTTTTTCTTTTGTCCTTTATCCAATTTTTTGGGGACTGCATTTCACTGATGTCATTGATAACCTGTAGCTTATATTGAGATTTATAAAAAGATAATAACGTACAAACACAGTTTTTGGAGAAGTTGGCTTTTTTTCTTAAAATGTTCTAAAAACAAGAATCCTTGTTTTTTTTTAACCTTTCCTTTTAATGCCACTTTTTAATTGTTCAGAAACTAATATTACAAAATGTTAAATGTTTTGCAAGCTCTATTTTATCCATTCTCGCTTGATTTAACATAGCAAAAAAAGCTGGAGTGCAGTTGGCCCATCATGCACACTCCTGTAACAAGTGCAGAATGAGGCCTGACATTGTTTTGCTAAAATAATCACTGAGTTTCCAGGAGAAGACGTTGTTTTGATGGCACCACATCCCTCTTAATGCCTCCATATCAATAGTACATTCATGCATTTGAGCTTAGCAGCTTTTCGGCATTGAATTAATCCATTATTTATTCTATTATTTCTTGTGTAATAGAGTTTCAGTTTGCATTTCTTGATGCAGTGGCAGGTGTGTTAAAATGCAAGAGTTTTCCAAAGAACTTCAGAGCCCATGTGGCCATATTTATCACAGTAGCATGATGACTTCTCTGCAATGCTGCCTGAGGGCTTAAAGGTCATGCTCATTCAACAGTGATGTGTGATTGAATTTTCTGAAACTTTCCAAAATATTATGTACAGTAGATGATAACAGAGAATAATTCTTTGAAACTTGAATTGAAAAAGGTTCTCTTACTATTGTTTGACTGTATACTCATAACGTTTGGGAAAAAGTGTTGGGCCAGTATACAATCTTTGCCTGCAAAGACTAACCCATAGTTTAATGGTTGATAATGGTTGAAAAATTTTAATCTTCTTCTTACAGCTGCTCCCATCCGGGGTCACCATAGCAGATCAACCGTGATCTGCACCGTTGATCTGGCACAGTTTTTATGCCAAATGCCCTTCCTGATGCAACCCTCCCTATTTATCTGGGCTTTAGGATAGGCAATGTAATGTGATGCGTTCCAGTGACTAGGTACACAAACTCACACCAATGGACAATCTTCTGAGTCGCCAATCCACCTACCAATGTGTGTTTTTGGACCGTGGGAGGAAACCAGAGCACCCAGAGGAAACTCACACGGACACAGGGAGAACACACCAACTTCTCACAGACAGTCACCCAGAGGTCCCTGGAGCTGTGTGACTGCGACATTACCTGCTGCACCACCGTGCCACCCAAAAGTTGTTTCATACATTTTTCACTCTTATTTTGCCATTGTCCCAACATTTTGTGTGTTGGCATCAAATACAGAATGTGTTTATTTTTACAAAATTCTGTCAGGTTGGTCAGTGAAATCATTAAAAATAATTCTTACTACTTTTGTCAGTAAACAACGTTTCAAGGGAATTAACAAATCACAGATTTGTGTTGAAACACCTTGGGAATTTGTACACTCACCTCACTCCAAATTGTCATTCTTTATGTTTTTGGAAACAAAGACGGGTTAATCACCACTTTAATTGCTTTGTGAATGTGTTATGGATAATAAAATATAACACTTGTAAATCTTCTCTTCAGGTTAGTAATGCTATAGTTTTGCAAATCAATATAGAAAAATAAGGCTTTGCTAAAATATGTATGTATGACCATAATGAGTCCTATGTCCTTATCAACAGGGGTCTTTTACTCATCCATTTATATGGATATCATGGTAAGCCCAGGCACTTCAACACGTCCCATTGGTTTTTAATGGTGACTACATAAAAGCAGACGAGATTGGGAAGGCTCCAGTGTGCGCTCACTGATTGATGGCCAACACTCAGTGATTAAATCTCATTTCCTTAATGTCCAAGGATGGACTGTGTAAGCTCCCCTCTCTCCATTTAATGCAAGGCACTGTCTCACCAAGTGTTATGGATTATGTTTGGTTTCCATTTCGAAACTTACACAGATCTCACTTAATCCCTGTTGTGCTCACTCTGCAGGTGTGCAAACAACCCATTTGCGTGACTAATGTGGCTTCTCCATAAACAAATGAAAAGTAACTTTTCAGCAACGGTGATTTTGGGTTTTTTCACATTCTGTGATATTTTATGAGAGTGCAGACGTTCGAATGTTGCTTACATACATGGCAGTGATGAATCCAGCATCCGTATTATATCATCTTTGAGACTCAAATGATTTGCTGTCACTGGAAATAACTTACACAAGAGTGGGTGCACCATGAGATGTTGGAGCAAGAGCAGATTGAAAAGGTTACTGTATTGACTACAAAAGTTTGATGTAGAAGATGGAAAGTTACAGCAGGGCCTGCCGGCAGACTGTGTCACCATCGCTGCTCTATGGACATGCTACGCCTTGGTGCGGTCCTCCTCCTCCTCTGGAAGTGGCAATTCATTAGACTGCAGGGGCCATTTGAGACACGAGTGCCGTTTGCATCTATAACGGGGCCGAGTTGGGGTCCCCACTCCTGTCACGGCTCCCTGATTTACTGCTTCGGCCATTGGCGCTGCACTGGGTTCGATAGCACTAAAAGGCTTGTCCGTACTAATGGGGTTCCTATGTGACGCAAACACAGTCTCTCTGTGGAGACTCTTTACGAGGTCTTGGCCAATAATGAAAAGGACAGTCAGATGGTACAGGAAGACAAACTGTTGTGTAAGGAGGGCTGACATACAAGGCTCGTTATTGTCAACTTTTTCTTTGATTTCCAACATGGGTCACAATGCCATGGAAACCCAAATAAGGCAGCAAGGAGTTTTGAACAATTACGGACAAATTTGATTGTCCCTGCAGCTTTCACATGATGACTTTTACCAGATCGATACAAACATTTCCTGCTAAAACCCATTAATTTTTATGTAATTTATTTATATTTATGAAATGGTTAAGAATAAATGCAGTTTGAAAAGTCATTTCACACATCCTGTAGCTTTATATGGATTTATGATTACGTGCAGTACCAATTATGTTGGAGAAATAAAAGATTAGACTTGGTCTAAAAGTGGACAGTAATGCTAATGTTACAGCTTGCTATACCTCGCTGACTGTATATATTAAGGTAGACTATGTATTTTTCGGTACACTTCATTGTGAGGTGGAACATTGCTGATCACTGGTGAAATTTTGTGAATGGGGCAGTTTGTGACTAAAGAATGACGTCATTGGTGTGACATACTCTTCATCACTTTCTAGAATGAAGGCTGCTCTGATTGGCTGGACGCTGCAGCGGAACGCTCTGGTTGGTGGACAGAAGATCATTAAACACCCACGCTGTCAATAGTGGGACCCTCATGGTGAGTATATAGGCAGCTCCCCTGCAGCTAAATGCAACAGTCTCTAAAGTTCATCAAGTTGAAACAACTGTACTGTTTTTCAACAGTCTTTTCTACTTCTAGCAAGCTATAACACTGCAAGGTAAGTCAAAACTTTCTTCTACTACTAAATGAAGATGATTCTATTTATCCTCAGAAGTTAATCTTCATGATTCTTGAAAGAACATCTTTTACCATATTTAAAGAAAAAGGGTGGTATGCTGTGCGCTGGGCTTGCAGGAGTGGAGAAATGCAGTCTCGATGGATTTTCAAGGAGACTTGGAATGATTCCTCAGTGCTGGATGGGGCTGCAGAGCAGCAGCTCATTACACTAATGCACAGGGTCCCACGGGAGACGCAGTCAGGAGCCCCAGTAATCCTGCTAATATCACTAATACTTTACTTACAGGCTGATGGCAGCAGGAGATCACAGTACAGACTGAACAAACTGTAGCAGATACTGAGAACATGTAGAGAACCTGTAAGGATTTACAAGGCTTAGGGCTAGTTTATTTTGCTCGGGGCTTTTTCTCCAGGAGGAAAGATGAGGCTTCATGGAAAATGAGCTAAAAGGGATAACCATATGAAAACATGCAGAATGTAAGCAAGGGAAAGGAGTGAATGAAGAGGGAGTTGAGCAATGAGAACAGATGATGCTTTCAGCTCTTTAGGTCCAAGGAAAAAAAAATTAGATATAGAGGATACATATGAAAATGTTTCAAAATGTTTTTCATTCTCACAGAAAAGAGCATCCTTATTTAAAAAATCCATTCTTTGCTCCAGGGGACCATGGTTATGCTCAAGATTTCTGCTCTCCTTGTTGCCTACGCTTTGATCATTTGTCAGATGTACTGCTCAAATGCAGCTCCATCCAGGTAAGAACTGTATCATATTTGTTATGATTTTACATTATCCTACTGCTATTACCTTGTCATCTGTTCTCTACACTAACATTGAATTTAATACTATTCCAGTAAAATGTCTGCTACAACTGAGTAAAAATCCCATATAACACGAAGAAATCTTGATTTTTAAGTGAAGTTCATTTTTTATTAACATAATTACAATGTTTAACCGTAAGTGTGCGGATGATTTTATTGGAGGTTGCGGTATCAGGGTGCATCAGTCTTCTGATTACATCAGATGAATCCCAGCCAAACCCACTCTGCTTACGGCAGTATCGATCGAGCTATAAATCTGAACTTGGCAAGCGGACAGCTTTTAAGTGGCACGCTCTTAGCAGATTGTTTTGATTATGATCCGACTTTCTTGCAGCAAACAGAAACCTCTTTTGACATGATGTAAAGCAGCGTTTTCAGGGGACTATCTTTTTTGTTCATGATCCATTGTGGGGAAAGGTAATCACTCAAGATCTGTGTTTTCAGGCCTGCCTTGGAGCCCTCCCAAGATGAAGCGACACTCACGGACTACGAGGCACGGCGGTTACTAAACGCTATCATCAAAGAGTTTGTGCAGATGACTGCGGAAGACCTTGATCAACAAGAGACCGAGGAGAACAGGTACCAGCTGGTTCTATAAGCTGACTGATGATATAGAAGGAAAAGTAATCCTAAGTAAAAAGACCCTATTAAAAAAAGGAGAAATGTTATTTGAAGGATATTGTACTGATTTTCTTTGTTAAGACTAAGAAACGAATGGCCTTCAAAGCTTTCAACATGAGAGCAATTCCACATAGCTGTAGTGTCCTAATGCTATTTAGAAGGGAGGTAGGTGCTACGAAGACCTACCACTCATTTTTACTTTCACTGAGAATGGATTCATGCAATGTGTTGTTTACCATGCTAGCTTTTTGCATGAAATTTTATTTACCTGCGTGATTTATGAGGGATTTATGCCCCATTTCGCCTGCAAAGCATGTGAGAATGCCAAATGGCATGGAGGACAGCATGATCTCTGGAAACACTATGAAAGATGGTTTTACATATAAATATTTTGCATGACCTGTTACATTAGCCAGAAAAGCATTACCTTTCTTACTTGAACCAAGTACAATCATTAATATAATTATATGTAGGAATGAAGCATGCTTAGGTTCATCTGCATCTTACTGTTTTATGTACAAAACAAAGTTTGAAGTTATTGCATGGCTGGATTACTGTGAGTTGTGCATGTGATCTCTCCTCTAACAGCCTGGCTAGACCAATGTCCAAGCGCTGCTCCAACCTCAGCACCTGTGTGCTGGGCAAGCTGTCTCAGGAGCTGCATAAGCTGCAGACGTACCCTCGCACCAATGTAGGAGCAGGGACCCCGGGCAAGAAGCGCAGCGCTGAGGCCGGCAGCGTGTTCGCTGGTTACAGAGAGGCAATCGATCGTGTCTAAACACCAAACAGCCTTCATCCTTATCAGTTTCTGTGCTCAGTGCATGGATTGTATGGCTTGCCTGAATGACCTGACAATCCTCCCCATTCCTATTCCATTTCCTTTTTTTCTTGCCCTTATTTGGCAGGAGTGACAGGATAGACTATATCTTTAAACTTCTTCTTTTCTGAAACCTTCGTATCTCTCTATCTTCAAACCATTTAATCAAACATGAAACACTTGGGCAGATCTCAGAGATGAGCTTTGCTACAGCAGTGTGAAATGCCTCTCTTCTTACTTGACTCACATTTAATAAACATATTTTTACAAAGAAGCACTTCTCCTCTGAGCTTTTTCAAAATCACTTGTCACATTTCTTGTTGCATTGTATCTATAGGTAAGAAACCTCTGTCACCATGCATATTAATTGTGTGCTTTTTTCAGAAATATGTTTAAATATGTCCATAATTTGGATTTATTTCCGATATTGAATTTGACCCTGCTTTTTCTTCTCCAGTGTTACAGCACAGAAGCGAGCTTGTAACACAGCAACGTGTGTGACCCACCGTCTGGCTGATTTCCTGAGCCGCTCGGGTGGGATTGGAAACAGCAAGTTCGTCCCCACCAATGTGGGATCCCATGCATTCGGCCGGCGGAGGAGACTCAGTCAGGAGTAGACGTCTGGGTGGCCCTTAGCAATATGGTGAGAGAATTTAGAGAATTTAGCTATACGTATCACTTCTGATAACAAAAAGCTTTATATAATATAATATTTTTATTTACATCAAAAGAACATGTATCTCAGAAGAATGCAATAAATAATAATAAGAAAATAATCTGTGATGTTTTGGCAGGTCACCGGTCTGTACATCCATAGCTCCACTCTGACCGTGGTCAAGAACGAAAATCCCATCCATCTGCATCAAGACCCCCGGGAATGGACTTTCCTTGCCTTGTAGCAATGGACTCCTGTTGACTGCACTGACCTGTAGTACCCAACCACATGGCTAATTCTTAAACAATTAATTTCTGCTCTCTTGAAAAAAAAAAGAAAAAAAAAAAGAAAGAATGACAGGAAGTTTTGCAACCATTCAAAAATGATCATGCTCATGTTTATACTCATCTGAAATCGGAGAGAGAGAGATGGTTCATTATTCTCTTGCACCCGAGAGCACATAGTGTGTACAGTATGATTTTGGCCCATGTTTCCTCTCCTGTGTCTCCTCAGCACATCGCAGTATTGTGGGGATGAAATTAAAGCAGTGCCTCAAAAAGGCTTCCCTGACTATGGATGTGTTTTGTGCCTTGATGTAAACCACTTTACATGATGCTGTTGTACAGAATGTCTGAAGAAAAAGAGGGAGGTACAATCAATGACTTACAAATTGTAACAGTTGTGAATCTGAGCAAGATTAAAATGTATTTTAGATACATAAGGTTTTGGTACTCGTTTCATTGCCTGTTTTAAGAATTATTTGCATTATTATGTGGCACTCACAACACATGCTGTGGACCATTTTCCCATGCTACGGCATCCTAAACTACACTGAAGAATTACCCTTGACATAGTTTTAATAAATGAGGTGTGATAAGTCTCTGGACACATTTATCCTCATTACTCCCAATTTAGCTACATTTGGCAATGAATAAATGCTCCCATCCCTAAATACAAAAACATGAAAGAATAACTTGGTGCACTGCAAACGTCTGCAAATTATTGTTAATTGTTCTAAACAGCAAGGCCCTCTACTTCACAAATGAGAATGTATGAAATGTAAATAACAATAAATGATCCTGCTGCTCTAAATTAAAAAAAGATAACACCATTATTGTCTGTGGGTTTGAACATAGCTACAGGAGAAGTTTGCATCCCTACTGAAAAGCTGATTTTTCTTTTGGAACAAGAGCATGCTCATAGACCTGCACATTATGTTTTTTGCTTATTAGGCCCACTGAGCATTATAAAATGACATTCTACCCAAACCTCCCGGGAGTGGCTTGTCATTAGTCTCTCTGTCAGTGTGGCTTTGCAGCTAATTAACAAGTTACTTCTTCACTGCTGTCAGTTTCTGCCCATGAGAGCCTGTTGTTTACATGTAAATCAATTTTTCTGAGTACAAGCAGGTTTTCTAAAAGAAATGAACACAATGAGAAGATGATGAAGAGGAGGAGGAGGAAGAAAATGCAGATAAAGCGTGCCTCAGGGGGGAAATCAAGTTAACTTAAAAGTTCTTCAGTAATTCAACAGGATACATTTATCCATAACATTAATATCACTCAACCAATCAGGATCCCTGAGGGTATGGGTAGGGCTAGTTTGCTCATTTTTTGCCTAAGTAACATCCTCTAATCATCTGTGAAGTTTTAAATGTAGATAGATTTGTTGGAACCTTTGTTGGAACACTCCACTCATCCCAAAGATATGGGATGAAGCTCCATCTCTCCAAAAAACATTCCACCGCACAATGCTATTAGGTCTTAATAGCACTTTTGGCAATGATACTAGGTTTACCAAATTTAAGTTTAAAAGCTCATTTCATTATTTTCTACACGGATTATACATGGTTGCACCTTTCTTTATCTGAATACATTTTTTATAAAGGGCGAGCACAAACTTTTGGACATACATACATGAAATATAATGACTTAATCTGTCCACACTTGGAAATATTGTCTTCTCTGATTTATGAGTCTGTTCTCTGGCTCTGCGTGTTATCTTGGTTGGTGCCTTACTGCTTTCCAGTAAATCTTTTAATTTCCCAATAATCCTAAGTCCACATTTTAGATAGTGAATGCTGGTAACAATCTTTACACACTGTTTTACAAAAGATGAGACAAGCATTTTTACTGCTGTAGTCGAGACCAGTAGCTGCTGTTCAAGTGTATGATTAACATGATGAAGGGTATGAAATGGCTACTGTTTTCTTATAGCACCACCACCCCCCACCCTCTGCCCCCAAACACATGCACAAATTGTCAATAATGTTCCACTATGTATCTTTTTTTCCATTATCTGTAATCGCTTATCCAGTTTAGGGTCACAGTGGGTCCAGAGCCTACCCGGAATCACTGGTCACAAGGTGGGAATACACCCTGTCACAAGGTGGGAATACACCAGTCCTTCACAGGGCAACACACACACTCACACATTCATTCACACACCCTTGAGTTGCCAATCCACCTACCAATGTGTGTTTTTGGACTGTGGGAGGAAACTGGAGCACCCAGAGAAAACCCACGCAGACACAGGGAGAACACACCAAATTCTCACAGACAGTCACCTGGAGCGGGAATCGAACCCACAACCACCAGGTCCCTGGAGCTGTGTGACTGAAACACTACCTGCTCTCCATAATTATGTAGAACATTATTTTTATGTAGAACATTAATAAAGACCTGTGAAATCAGTCTGTGAAATAATGTCATCAGTGCTGTGCCCGTTTTAAGAATTGCGCATATCTAGATTTGCCCTAAAATGATGACTTAAGTACTTGATACTTCCTCTATATCCAATATTCTTCCAGCAGGTATTGCACTAGATCACCAGCATCTCAAACCAAAACAAATGCTTCCCTTAAACCACACCTCCCCCTCCCATCGTGCAGACAAACACGGCGCTCATAATATTAACAACAAATCGTGCCTGCTCCAGCCAGTCACAGACATGGAACATTATTTAGCTATCAAGTTATTTACACACCGAGGAGAAGGAATGCTGGCGTTTTTAGCTGAACAATGTTTTTTTTTTTTTGTATTGGAACAATACTGGAATGTTTTGTACTGCACTCTGCCATCTAGCAAAACAAGACTTGGGACGGGCCAAAGCATGCGTGGCCAGGCTGGATATGAAAACCACAAGGCGCCTTTACTTCACTATATCTTTAAATAGTGATGTTTGCTGATGAATGAATGATTTAAATACAAGCCCCCCACCCCCCCACCCCCACCCCACACACACACACACACACACACACACACACAAAAGCCCAATAAAAAACTGACATGCTGTATACATTATAAAACGGTTCAATCATTCTCCAGGCAAAAGAAATGAATGAAGATAAGCATTATGTTCACTCATCTAGATTCCCATCGTGTCGTCCTAAACAGGGTTGATGGCATATCACCAAGAGTTCCTCTCACATCCTTTTCTCACACAGGCCAAATGGAACCCATCCAGTAAGACGCTCTGTTAATTAACCTCTGTGCCCTCATAGTAGAAGTGACTCATTTCATATTACTGTCTTCTCTGCCTAGCCCATCCCTTTCTGCTAATAAGGAGATATCAGATCCTCTTGTGCTTCAATTACTGAAAACAGAGGCTACGAGCCAGCCGGCCAATTTGTATTCGTCCGCAAACTTTTACATTATATTTTTGCACTTTATTACTCATTGTATAGATCTTTCTCTAAGCGCATATTTAATAGAAACAAGACTCAAACATTATACATTTTCAATTATCATTATCAAATGTATCAATATTTAATTTGTCTAATCTTTATATTAGTTCAAATACTGCAACTTTAACATCCATATCTCCCCTCTTAAATGAACATTACATACTATTTTTACCTTAAAATAACAGCTTTGTGATTTTCCATTAACAAAAATGATTAAAGGAGATATTTCTATGGAATGACGTAAGTGGAAAAAGTGGAAAATATAGTGGATTTCTAAGACAGAATTTTAGGGTTGGGCGGCACGGTGGCGCAGCAGGTAGTGTTGCAGTCACACAGCTCTGGGGGCCTGGAGGTTGTGGGTTCGATTCCTGCTCCGGGTGACTGTCTGTGAGGAGTTGGTGTGTTCTCCCCGTGTCCGTGTGGGTTTCCTCCGGGTGCTCCGGTTTCCTCCGGGTGCTCCGGTTTCCTCCCACAGTCCAAAAACACATGTTGGTAGGTGGATTGGCGACTCAAAAGTGTCCGTGAGTGTGTGTGTTGCTCTGAGGACTGGTGACCCCTCCAGGGTGTATCCTGCCTTGCGCCCAATGATTCCAGGTAGGCTCTGGACCTACCCTGGCCCTGAACTGGATAAGCATGTAACCATTCATAAGAATGAATTTTAGGGTTGTTTACAAGAAGCATGGTTAAACAATAGACATTCATTCATTCAATCATTGTCTGTAGCCACTTATCTAGTTCAGGGTCATGGAGGGTCTTGAGCCTACCTGGGCACAAGGCATGAACACACCCTGGAGGGGGTGCCAGTCCTTCAAAGGGCGACACACACTCCCACATTCACTCACACACTCGCACCTATGGACTTTTTGTACTTAACAACCCTTTGAACTTTGACATTAACCGTTGTATGGAAGCAAATCTGTCTCATCAGACTTTGAAATATTACCACCTTTGAATGTGTAGCACTGAATTGTTTTGCACTGAAATTATGCATCTGAACTTTGTTGCTTTTGAACTCAGGTCTTCAGATTTCCGCCTCTGAATATTTTGCTTCGCAATTATGCATCTGAATATAATTGCTCTTGAATTGAACTCGTGAATTTTCAAGAACATATTTTCACTTTTATTATTCAAGGTTAATGAATTCAGATAAAAAAAAATTACAAGCTTAAAAATATATTATATATAAATTCAGATGCCAAAATACGAGTTAAAAAATTCAGAGTACATATCTGGGACACAAAGGATTGTTTCGAACCACTCATGCTCCAGCTCACGTGAGTACTAATCAGTTGCACATGCACCTCATCAGCCACAACCTTTTTGAAAGCTTACGTTTCCTCTCTCCCCTCTCTTCCTTACGAAGTATTGCTTTCTCATGGGACTTACTGAACGTTTAGTTTTTCCCACTCTGACTTCTTGTGTTTCGACCTCTACTTTCCCCCACAGGACCCGTCTGTCACCCCTTGGATATTCTCTGGACTCTGCTTCCCCGGTGTGACCCACACTTTCCCTGACTACACTTCCTGGAGTAAACCGGTCTCGGCCGTTTTCTTAGTCCTGCCAGAAAATAAAACTCCTGCAATTGGATATTTGTGTATCTGTATGTGTATTTTTGGACGTTACAAGGATAAGCAATCGATTCTGTCTCCAATCGAACCAACATCCAACACGATGCTGAAGTTGGCTGCTTACTCGCTAGTTTCTTATTCGGATTTTCTGTTCCACATTGTGGGTGGCACGGTGGCGCAGCAGGTAGTGTGGCAGTCACACAGCTCCAGGGGCCTGGAGGATGTGGGTTCGATTCCCGCTCCGGGTGACTGTCTGTGAGGAGTTGGTGTGTTCTCCCTGTGTCCGCGTGGGTTTCCTCCGGGTGCTCCGGTTTCCTCCCACAGTCCAAAAACACACGTTGGTAGGTGGATTGGTGACTCAAAAGTGTCCGTAGGTGTGAATGTGTGTGTGTCTGTGTTGCCCTGTGAAGGACTGGCGTCCCCTCCAGGGTGTATTCCCGCCTTGCGCCCAATGATTCCAGGTAGGCTCTGGACCCCCCGCGACCCTAAATTGGATAAGCGGTAACAGATAATGAATGAATGAATGAATGAATGAATGAATGGTTCACATTGTGTTGCAGTAGTTGCATTCTGTCGCCGCTAGATGGCAAAATACGAACACAACTTCCATACGGTGGAAAAATTACACCTTTAGCTTTGTTCCGCGGATATTATCTATTTATTTTCAAAGTGTCTCAAAAATCCGAAAGGCTCATTGAAGGCACAATATAACAGACTATTAATATCCTGAATATGAAGAAATGTCATTGTGGAATTTTTGTCATGGCCCTGTGAATATAGCAAGTGACATGATGAATATGTGGAAACATGAACTGTGGGTATATGTCCTATGGCACTTTTATTTTTTAATTGTCAGACTATCAAGAATCTGTAATTGATATTACAGAAGGTGTAGTACAAATATAATATCCCAAAGTGCAGAGTTTAATTCATAAAATTGTGTTTGTTTAAACACTGAATGTCAGTGTGTATTTCTATTATTACAAATTTGTGTTTGTAGATTATTTCTTTGTTGTAACAATGCTTCTTAGCAATAAATATTATACTGTTGAAAAGCCTGTTAATTTCCCTTTTCAATGGTGCCACATTTGTAAGGAACATGTATTTGTGGGATGAGCAGTAGAGCTGAGTGTGTGGGTTGCACCCATGAAAAATTTGCCAAAGCCAATTACATTGCACAGCCTATGTTTATAAGTAACTTCTTCAGTTTTATTTGTATAAGCTCCACCTCTTAGTGCCGTTCAAATGAAAGTCAAATGTCCATATGTTTAAATATGTTCAAAAAGACAAAGGCTTTCCTGGGGTGTTCTAATTTTCACACGACTGTATCCCCACAGTTCATGTTTCCACATTCTGTCAAATCACATGCTATGTTCACAGGGCCATTACAAAAAAAATTCCACAGAAAAAATTTCTTCATCTTCAGGATATCAATATTCTGTTATATTGTGTCTTCAATGAGCCTTTCAGATTTTTGAGACACATTTTGAAAATAAATAGAAAATATCCTAAACGTGTAGTTTTTCCACGGTATGGAAGCTGTGTTCATATTTTGCCATCTAGGCGCGACAGAATGCAACATATAATGTGAAAAAGAAAATCCGAATAAGAAACTGGCGAAGAAGTAACCAACGTCAGCTTCATGTTGGATGTTGGTTCGATTGGAGACAGAATCGATTGCTTATCCTTTGTATCCCAGATGTGTACTCTGAATATTTTAACTCGTATTTTGGCATCTGAATTTGGTCTATGGAATTTGAGAAAATTCAAAATATATTGTTTGATTAAGCACCACTTAATGGACCTCCATGAATATTTCACATTATTTTAGTTACTGACATATATAAGTATGAATTAAAATCAAAATAGCATGCTTAATTTGCTTAAAAACATACAATTTTATTAAACTGATGGAAAAACCCGAGCTCGCTACGGAAATTCTTGAACGCAACCGTGACGTCACTGGTGGACAACAGCTGAACAACGCCGCGGTAAAACACCGTTATAACAGTATCTAGCTAGCTAAATAACCAACGTTATTCATGACAATAGCCTAGCAATAAGCTAATCTCAAATTTAGAGGTACCGTTATTCTTGTAAATGTGATCAAAGTCGAACTTGAATTCATCCGACACTATAAACCTCCGTAATGCAACTAGCTGATACGTAGCCGAGTATAATCTGAGCCACCAAATTTAGCAAGTCCAGCTAACGTTAACTAACACCAACTAAAACAGGCGAAGTGAGTGTCCTTACCCTGTTTACCTCCATGTTACAGAGGCTCTTGAACACCTTTCGTTGGTGTCCTTACATGCCCATATTGTTGGAAAAGCGCCAGTGAAGTGACATAACGGAGTGAGCGGGTGGTCCTTTCCAAAGTGCCCGTTTAAAGTTGACAAATTTAATCCTTTTTCTGGATATTTTGGGATTGTTGGGCCTTTTGTGCACATATGTCATACTGTACATTGAATTGTTGCAGCCAAAAACAACACACCTATTAGTTATTTTGCATTAAATTAAGTGCAACTTCTAGAGTTGTTGTCCACCATCTTCGTCACAGGCAAGACGCCTATTAGAGTTTCTGAACACCGTTGGGGGGAGGACCAACGGTCTTTTAAACCTTATTCCTTGAATTAGTAAGAAATAACATGTTTTCTGACTATTTATTTGTTTGACACTTTCATATAGCTGCTGCTTAGCCTTAAAGCTTTAATTATTTAATCTGAATTCATTAACCTTGAATAATAAAAGTGAAAACGTTCTTGAATTCAAGAGCAATTATATTCAGATGCAAAATTGCGAAGCAAAATATTCCGAGGCGGAAATCTGAAGACTTAAATTCAAAAGCAACAAAGTTCAGATGCATAATTTCAGTGCAAAAAAATTCAGTGGTACACATTCAAAGGTGGTAATATTTCAAAGTCTGATGAGACAGATTTGCTTTCATATCGTTGAAGTTTCGCAGTATTGTAACAGGGTCTTTTTCTTTTGATTGTTTGTTCGTTTTTTCCGAAGTGTAATCGTTGTGGGGAAATGAACTTTTGGAAGTGCCACAAATGAAAAATTAATCTAAAGGTATGTGCTAATTGAAGGGTTTACAGTAATCAGCTCCCTTGCAATTTCCCCACACACAGTTGTCATTAGCTAAATGTACCAAACTCACGGTTGTGCGGTTTAAACTAAAAAAAAAATGGACTGATCTAAATGGAAGCTATCAACACCCTGAGGCAAATAAAATCACAGCCACTTAAGAGCATTCCCCAAATGGCAGTCATCCAATCCATTAGGCTATGACAAATATGATCCAGGCATGCAGGGGGAAAATATGCAGCAATGTAAAGCATGGAGTGCTGGAGTTTAAGATTTAGCTTACTGCATTGCTGCAAGCAATAGGGCAATAGACATATTCGGCTGGACACAATCAGTTTCTGGACATTTCCTGGCATTGAGCCAAATCTTGTTTGGGGGCATTGGAGGGTCCACCTCAATTCTATTATTTAGTAAGAAAGAATATAGAAAATTGACTGCTTATTTAGGCATTTCGCTGAAATAAAGTGTATTAAAGGTTGCTAAAATTAATATAAAACTCTCATTAGCTTATATAGCAGAAATGTAATCATTCATTGTAACTAAACAGACTAATGGCATACAACACTGTGCAAAATCAGAGACCACACAGCTAATTCTCCAGTGTTAAATCAACACTATTAGTTTTAACTCAACACTGACAGTGTTAATCAATCAACATATACTGTTGATGACACTGGTGAATTTGCTGTGCATATATTTATTAGTTTCTTTTATTTCCTGTGAAGGCAATTAATTATAATATTATTATATTATATCCTGTGAATGTTATTATATTAATCCTTTATTTATCTTTATTGAGAAAAATTAAGCCCTTGCAAAGTTTAACCTTAAAAGCTGATTGCATTTACCACTTTTCATGATCAAAGTATTCTCTATCACAAATGAAGACTCATTAGTCAATAAAACCTCCATAAAATGTTTAAAGCATTAAATGTCAGATGCTGTGATTATACAAGATATTTGCCATTACCTCCACATCTACAGAACATACTATAAGCTTCCTTAGCAACACACAGACTGGTGAGTTTTTAACAGTTTTCACTACTAACATTGGTAATGTAAAATAAGCTGAACTCCAGATATGCAATTTCAGGCAGAGTGTGTGTTGTCAATATCAGCCAAAGCATACTGTAAAAAGCAATCGCTCTGATTGAAGGCAAAGTGACGCACATTCTCTAATGAGATCAATGGCAGAATAAAAAAAAAACAAACATGATATTTAGAAGAGCAGGAGAAGTCTTACAAAAAAATCAATTCTTTCCCCAACGCTCCTGGTGAAGCCCTTATATATGGATGATGAAATGGCCATTTTGGCCCAAAACCAGACAAAATACAGTAGCCTGCTTTTATTGGAGATCCCATTCTGTGCTGATACAACAGTACAAATGAATAGACCTGCCTTTTTATTCAAATGAATAAGCGGATTTTGAAACTAAGGGTGAGTATGTAAAAAAATAAAAAACGTCCATAAAAGGATACTCTTATCCATTTAAAGCAAAGAACACAAGCCAAAGACTTAAGCTGCCAAGATTAATTTAAAAAAGCATGTGGCTATAAATATAGTTACAGCTGAATTAGATGCTATAAATACAGTACAATACCAGCTGCATGAGGATGAACTATGCAGTGTAAAAAAAAACAGAAAAACATTTTATAAGAATTTTCCATTATCTATATCTTCATTTGTCTATATTTCTCTATATTTCTCATGGTGGCATTAAAGTTTCTTGTGCAAGATTATAATATTATGTACTGTATATGTAAAACCTCAATTCTGTAAAAATTCAATTCTCAATTTTGACAATTTCCTTCCAATGTTCAGCCAAAATGGGAAGCCATGACCCATCTGCACTTGAAAAGCCGGAGCCCTTGGTGGATACTCCTTTTACATTTCCCCTGTATAGTGAAGTTATTTTATAAACTTTTCACTTTTATTTTGGCCCTGTCCTAAACATCTTTGTTGTTGTAGTTTTAAGTGTTTTACAGGCATCAGATTCAAAATTTGTTATTATTCACAAAAATGCAGCATAATAGTTCTGTGAAAAATCTGGAAAGAATTCCTTTGTACTTTTGTAGGTGAAATACGTTTAAAGAGAATTTACAAATTACAGATTCCTTTTTAGAGCATTTTCTAAAAAACTTTTTTTTCATGAAACCATAAAGAGATTTTTTTAGTTCATGAAACCATGAGTCCATCCTATCAATGACAAATCTAATTCATATATATACACAGAACAGATTAAAAAGATGTCACAGAAGTGGAAAAATACTGGTTACATTTATGTGCTTAGATTATAATTTTTTGGCACAAAGCAATCAGTTATTTTCTCCAATGACTCTTCTGCATTCATAAACTGGTTCACTCAGGGACTACAAAGTTGCACTTTATTGAGAGAAAAAAACTCAAACAACTTGATGATGTTCACTTCTTTAAGTCCAGTAAAGCTCCAAAATACTGAGAAGAATTGTTCCAGAAATTCCTCACTTTCTCTGTACACTGTCGGCTGGTCACTTTGCTCATGATCTAATGAGTGGTGGTGAACTCTTGAACCATTAAATTGACAAGAATGACTCATACTTTCTTCCTCATTCTCCGGTCAGTTCACATTCAAATATCAATAAGCCATGAAATGGAGGAATCAGTGAGCGGCTATGAACTCAGATCACATTACTGTTGCGTGGGTGTGGAGAACATCCCGTTCCTGGTCTGAAATCCGATCAAATCTTCAATGTTAACGATCCATTTGTCATAAATCTGCATAGCTAATAGTGCTTTAGTGGGCAGTGTGCCAAAGGGACTGGACTAAGAAGCTTCTGAGGAGCTCATTGTGTGTAAAAAATATTCAAACCAGGGGTCAGAAGGTTAAAGGGCTAGGGACCCCCACGGCGAGGGAATAATATTGCTTATTTTATGTGTTACAGCATGGTGTGGTCTTTATTCAAATAATAATAATGAGAAGAACGCAATTAGCCATGGCAATGTCTGATTATTTATTTATTTATACTTTGTTTTGCATTACTTCATTTTACTTTAATTGCAGTTTGGAAGGCCTCAAAGAAAGTGAAAAAGAAAAGTTAAAAAAAGGAAAATTATTATAATGAAATTATTTATCATTATATCAGTTACAAACGTATTCACAAGTTTTGTGTGGCCAAGAAGTCTACGTTCAGTTGTGATGCTGCTGAAATGAAAAGGGAAACAAAATACAACGTCCTTTTTTTTTACTTGTTAGTAGTGGTGGGCATAAATGTTTTCTGTGGATTTGTGGGTTGACCAATTTACATTATTTTTCTGGTGCTATCAGTAAATATTTTTGTGCCATCAAATGAAGAGTGATGAACAGTTTATTGTAATCAGCCAAACTAAGTAAATTATCTTAAAATACTGCAATGAGCAAGATGTACATTTTATAACAGTTTATTATTATTCATCACATGTTAATGGAACATCTTACTGGCCAGTTATTTGAAGACAGTAAATTTGACTTACACAAAATCTATACTTCTCATTTCTTCCACTAACAGCCTTGTTAGCACATTCTCAAATGCTTTATTTCTAAAAAAAAACTGAGCAAGTGTTATTTCTTATTAATTGTATTATTTATTTATTTATTTATAATTTTTTTCCTTGCGATACTTCATCATTTAATTGTGGTTTGGAGAGCACTGAACCACATTTACGTGAGAGCACAATGACAAGGTTAAAGAAGCACAGCATACAATACACATACTAATAAAATATTGTGAAAATGACAATAGAGAGTGGAGCAGAGAAGAGGACAGAGCAAAATTGACAAAATGTCAAAAAATCTTTCTGTTCCTTCTCCTTCATTTCAGTCTTCATCACGCCTGAAAGAATAGTCTTATTCTCAACAGAGGCTGAAACTGCTCGTTTTGAACAAGGATGTTTAAATAGGGTGAGAAAAGTGGCTTTTGATCCAATGGTATTTTGACCAAAACAAATCACAAGCTTTTATTAAGACCAAGGTGAACTGTGTTAACTTGTGGAAAAAGAGGTCACCTTTAACAATCATTTTCTTTATCATCATCATCATCATCATCATCTTCTTCTTCTTCTTCTTCTTCTTCTTTTCCATTTCAGGGTTGTGTTGAATTTCCTTTATTTAAAAAATAAATAATTAAACAAATACAAAGAATTACTCATACAGTGTTGACAACACAGACTTGCAACAAGAATTGCTGACTTGTTATTGACTTGTTTGAAGAAGCAGCCTCTAATTATATTGCCTTCCTTTTGTAGATGGTATCTGATATGTGTTGAAAGACGTGATTAGGTGTGAGTGGGGAATTTTCAAATTATATGTTGGCCACACTATTCTGTGTAAATTCATTCAGGTGAAATACTGTATATGAACAGAGGTTGGATTTAGCTGCCTCAGGGGCAGCAATGCTATGTGGGTGTACAATGTGAACTAATAACTTTGTACATCTAAACGTTGGACATTTATGTTAAATTATGTTTAAATAAATAAGGCCAACAATGATTACATTGATTACAAAAACAGCTGCTTAGAGGCTTGGGCTCAATTAACAGTCATACAATTAGAAAACAAAATATGTATGAATTGAATTGTAAAGCAGCTTGTAGAATAACAGAAGGAAACATCCTGTTATCCTGTTACAAACACACATGCCAAAAATGAATATATATACAAACATTGCATTTAAAATTATTTCCATTAAAATATATAACAGGCTCTTAGGATAGAAATTGATGTAAATGGAAGAAGTCCAATGAGTTTCTAAGCTCTAAGGCTCAGTTAATACCCCTGGATGAGATATAAAAGAGCCTGTAACTGTGTAATATGTGTTCATGATGTATGCACAGTGATATAACGTGGCTTACTGATCTGTCAGTTTTGTTTTAAGGATGAATGATTCAGGATTTTCATTAAAGCAAAAAAACGTTATGTGCTTGGCACATTTAAGGTTTGGAGTAGTCTAGTCAAAGACCTGATCTGAAATCCACTCAGATGTTGTGGGAGGAAATTAAAAAGAGAGCACTTGCTTAAAACCCTCTGAAGTGTGGGTGGGCAAAGAAGAGTAAGGCAAATTTCCTCCACAGTGACATGAAAAACTGATCTTTTTCACATTGGTGATATACACCATTTAGATGTCTTTTCTAATGGGTGAATTAAGCTACTTTAAGGTGTACATATTATTGAAATAAATGTTCAATCATGCACACACACTTTAATCCCCGTACAATTATTACCAGTAGAAAGGGACATTCTGTTACAGCCACAAATGAGACTAACCTCACCATGCCCAATGACAGGTGAGGGCTGAAGTGCTTAAAGGAAACAAGTGTCCACTTTTCCATTCTTTTAACAGAGTGAAAACAGCAGAATCTTCACCTGTAAAGAAGAATGAATACTGTATCCAAACTAGACAGAGTCCAACAGACAATTAGCAGACCACAGATTCCATTGAGTCTTTGAAAAGAGTATATTGCCATTTAAACTATGCATCCACCCACAGATCAATATTACCCATTTGCATTAGAGACATGGAAACGAGTGGACTCACTTTAAGCCTACAAAAGGCTGCAATCACTGTCTGATCAATAATGAACTTATTTGAAAGCATAATACTTCAATAAGCATAATGTCTTAGTTTAAAGTGAAGGGATTTAAAAGTATGACATCACTCACCATTGTTTACTGTGGCTGAATGAATGATTCTCGGAAGTGATAATGGTGATTGTTAGTCCAGATCCAGGCTTATTTCAAATGATCAGGTACTAGCCATATAAAACTCAATTCACTTCCACATCCAGTGACAAAAACAGATATTATTCTCACCCTACAGCACTTTTCAGGAGATAACAAAGCTGTTTAAAACATCTGTTTGCTTTAAACTATGTTTGCAAGTCTATGTTTGAAAAAGCCACATATTAGTAAAATATAGAACATGTAAAATGTAAACATAAGGTTAGTTATTTATTGTCTTTAAGGGCTTATTTTTATTCAGGGTGACCGACGCAAGTCGGGAAATGAGGTTAGTTCACTTGTAGTTTTAATTTTGACTGCTTGTGTCAGTTGTGCCATTAAGTGTATGAATAATTACAGCCTGCTACTGATGAAAAAAAATCATATCTTGTATATTATAATCGCTATAAAAGTTGGGACAAGTAGCAATAAGTGGCTGGAAAAAGGAAATTGAGTATATAACGAACAGCTGGAAGACCAATTAACACTAATTAGGTCAACTGACAACATGATTGGGTATAAAAAGAGCTTTTCAGAGTGTCGGTGTCTCTCTGAAGCCAAGATGGTAAGAGGATCACCAATTCCACCATTGTTGCACAGAAAGATTACCAGCTGAAACTCTACAGTGCAAAGAGGAAGCCACAAGCTCAGACGTTTGCACTGGGCCAGGGGTCTTTTAAAGTGGAGTGTGGCAAAACGGAAGACTGTTCTGTGGTCAGATGAGTCCCGATTTGAAGTTCTTTATGGAACACTGGGACGCCATGTCATCCGGACCAGAGAGGACAAGGATAACCCAAGTTGTTATCAACGCTTCGTTCAGAAGCCTGCATCACTGATGGTATGCGGTTGCATGAGTGCTTGTGGCATGGGCAGCTTGCATGTCTGGAAAGGCACCATTAATGCAGAGAACTATGTTCAGGTTCTAGAACAACATATGCTCCCATCTAGACGTCATCTCTTTCAGGGAAGACCCTGCATTTTTCAACAGGATAATGCCAGACCACATTCTGCAGCAATCACAACATCATGGCTACGTAGAAGAAGGATCCGGGTACTGAAATGGCGGCCTGCAGTCCAGATCTTTCACCTATAGAGAACATTTGGCACATCATAAAGAGGAAGGTGCGACAAAGAAGGCCCAAGACGATTGAACAGTTAGAGGCCTGTATTAGACATGAATGGGAGAGCATTCCTATTTCTGAACTTGAGAAACTGGTCTCCTCTGTCCCCAGACGTCTGAGTGTTGTAAGAAGGGGGGATGCCACACAGTGGTAAAAAGTGGCCTTGTCCCAACTCTTTTGGGATTTGTTGACGCCATGAAATTTTAAAACAACATATTTTTCCCTTAAAATGATACATTCTCTCAGTTTAAACTTTTGATCTGTGATTTGTGTTCTATTCTGAATAAAATATTAGATGTTGGCACCTCCACATGATTGCATTCAGTTTTTATTCACAATTTGTTAGGTGTCCCAACTTTTTTGGAATCCGGTTTGTATATTCTAGGGATATTACTGAATTTTTTTTTTAAAGGTTATTAGTCTTACTCACTGACAACATGCCACCATCGTGGGAGGGCCCACGCAGCATGCATGTTTTAAATGTGTTTTAAAAAAGTGGCCAGTTGGTTTATACCAGTGCTTCCCAAAGTAGTGGGGGCATTGAGCTATTGTAGGGGCCACAGAAAGACAGATGAATGAGATACATAATGTCACTTATAATAATCCTACTGTAAAGCAAATTTGTCATTTTGTTTTGTTCAATAAGAAGTTGAACTTTTGTATGAATTGCACTGTTTTATTTACAGTTTTCACTGTTTTGTATGAATTACGAGTCTGAAAGCAAAAGATGTGTACATGCGTGTCATCTAAAAAGAGAGAACTGCAGAAAAAGTTTAAGGACCATGGCTGTATACATTGACCATATCTTTGGAAGATCGCCGGTTTGATCTCTGCTTATACCTCAGTCATGCTAGGCCGGGAGTCCAAGAGAACACAACTGGCCTCTCACTCTCTCTGGCTGAGTATAATCTCCCCACAACACAGCACAATGTTAACAAGAGCTGGGTAGTGGGATCAAATGACTGATGTGACAGATTTGGGCACCTGGTGTTCTCCTCCAGCATGTCAAGCTGTCAAATGAAATTGCATTTACAGTTGTTGAAAAACTGGCAGAAGCTAGCCTTACAAAACTCGGATGCAGGATGCAGTATGTGCTTACCCTAACAATCTCTAAAAATAAATAAATAAACTATATATATATATATATATATATATATATATATATATATATATATATATAAGACATAAAAATAAACATAGCCTTTATATCAATCAATGCCATAAAGCTATGTGCAAAAATGCCTCCCTAAGATAATATAGACTGTACAGTGCTTTATGATAAACAAACCACATGCCATTAGACTCAGTACATTAAAAGGTAAAACCTTACTTTATGACCACAGCTCTTGGCTTCACAGAGACAGCTGACTTCTACAAAAACTGAGCAGTGTGTAACAAGTGTCTCTGAGCAATAAAATTCCATATTAAAACAATTAATATATTGCAGCGCAGCTGAAAGAATGTGAAATATGACCTTGCTTCTTCAAAACATAGAGACATGACATGTAAAGTAACTGGGGCAGCACGGTGGTGCAGCAGGTAGTGTCGCAGTCACACAGCTCCAGGGGCCTGGAGGTTGTGGGTTCGATTCCCGCTCCGGGTGACTGTCTGTGAGGAGTTTGGTGTGTTGTCCGCGTGGGTTTCCTCCGGGTGCTCCGGTTTCCTCCCACAGTCCAAAAACACATGTTGCAGGTGGATTGGCGACTCGAAAGTGTCCGTAGGTGTGAGTGAATGTGTCTGTGTTGCCCTGTGAACAGGGTGTATTCCCGCCTTGCGCCCGATGATTCCAGGTAGGCTCTGGACCCCCCCGCGACCCTAAATTGGATAAGCGGTTACAGATAATGGATGGATGGATGGATGTAAAGTAACTTATTTCCATAACCAGTTTATGTATAAGTATAATCAAGAATGTACTGTTGACTGTTAAATAACAAACAATACTGATCAATAGATAGGATTCTTCTGTTGGATTTGAGTTGGTTGGGACTTACCAATAAGAATTAAAGCTGATTTGTTTGAGGCTATTTACTACAGTGACCCAAGGCCAAGTATGTAAACATAGCACAAAAAGTAAGGACATTTGTGTTTGGTAGATTATTTCAGTAATGCTTTTTGGCAATAAATCTTATACTGTTGGAAAGCCTGTTAATTTCCCCTTTAAATGGTGCCACATTTGTAAGGGACATGCATTTGTGGGATGAGCAGTAGAGCTGAGTATGTGGGTTGCGTCCATGAAAATGTAGTATTATTTTATTTTTGAA
Organism: Hoplias malabaricus; assembly: GCF_029633855.1. Classification (NCBI taxonomy): domain Eukaryota; kingdom Metazoa; phylum Chordata; class Actinopteri; order Characiformes; family Erythrinidae; genus Hoplias; species Hoplias malabaricus. The sequence continues at coordinate 10,126,865 of NC_089815.1, read as the reverse complement.
AAGAGAAAATATACTCTATATATTTTTAATCAAATAATTTGTCAGTGTTCTATAATAGTATCTAGGACTGACTTATATTTCTGCTAAACTGACTCATTAATAAGTGCAATTTAACTTAATTGTTCCGATGACAAATTGCTGTGAGTGAAATTGGCCATGTCCACCTTGTTTGTTTAACCGATTGAAAACTGCAGACCCTTCACTGTAAGAAAATGAAATGCTGTTGTGGATAAAAACACAGGATCTTTCAGGCCATTAGTGGATCAATATATGTATTCATTATTTTAACTTATTTAAAATATCACTATAATTTTGTTTTGCGTTTGGATATAAAAAAGTGCCTTTAACACTAAACATGGACTGATTTTCCATGCTGATCCCCAAAGTTTAGTAATGGAAATGAATTTAATATAGCTCCTTTTTAAGTGAATACCAAATAGCTAGATTTTGACCATTTATACCAGAATATAGGAACCAGGAAAAATATTCAGAAGAAAATCATAGTGCTTCAGTGCCATCATGTGGCTGAACACGAACAGATTTTCATTCAAAAGGGGACCTGGCTGAGTTTGATAAAAATACAGTTGCAAAAAAAAAGTATGTGAACCTTTTGCAGAAATCTGCAAAAATCCCACAAATCTGTTTTTTTTTGGGTTATTATTTTAGGCACTATATTTGTCAATAGGTCGGCAGGTAGTGTCACAGTCACACAGCTCCAGGGACCTGGAGGTTGTGGGTTCAAGCCATGCTCCGGGTGACTGTCTGTGAGGAGTTTGGTGTGTTCTCCCTGTGTCAGCGTGGGTGGGTTTCCTCCGGGTGTTTCGATTTCCTCCCACGGTTCAAAAACACATGTTGTTAGGTGGATTGTTGATTCAAAAAGTGTCCATAGGTGTGTGTGTGTGTGTCGCCCTGTGAAGGACTGGTGCACCCTCCATGGTTTGTTTCCGCCTTGTGCCCAAGGATTCCGGGTAGGTCACAGACCCACCGTGAGCCTTAATTGGATAAGCGATTACAGACACATTTTATAAGAAATTTATGCAGAAAACCATGAAATGCCAAAAGATTCACATATTGTTTTGCCACTGTATACCTTGTCCTCAAGGCCCAGAGAAGTCAGCAAACATTTTTGTATTTTGTTAATAAATGGTTTCTTCTTTACAATACGGAGATTTACCTTGTGTTTTTGGATGAAACAAAGTGTTTCTAAGCCTGTGCATATATAGATTTCTTTAGATAATTTGTATCTTCTGATTATATTACATCCAGTAGATGAAGATATCCCAGGTTCTTTGCTATTTTACATTTTGTACTACATCATAACTTCTCTGGAAATGCTTGTACATTTTATACAGCAGTATCTACATAAAAGGCTAGTTCTGACATCTAGTGATTCACAGAGGGTACTACAAATGCATTTGGCAATAAGGGCATATTATTATGCCACTGCGTTTGCAATTTAACACTGTGTAGAATCTCCTCATCAAACTAAAGAAGCATTAAGTAAAACTGGCTTTTACTTGTAAGATTACATTTTGGTATTGATGGGTACTGATAACTGGCTAGTTAGATAATGGCCATTACATCATGCTGGACTGAATACCAAGGAACTGCAATAAATAACAAACTCAACTTGTGAATGATCATCTAAAAGTGCTTCATTTGAAACCTTGTGTAAAGCCTAGTAGTTGTAAAAGATGACAGTAGATTTATATCAACACTTTTCTTGTTGAGATTCTTGTTTGAGACCATGTAACCACAGGCCTCTTTTAACCAACAAAAAACTATAGATTGGGATAAAGATTGATAATAGAGTTAAGGACCAGTCACAGGGTGAATATCTAAATATCTGTTATATTTAGCTGAATTGCTGTAATGCTGGACTCAACAAAAAACCTCTTTCCAAAATGTTAACCATGCAATTGTCCACAAATTGAAACATAACCCTGGTCTAAATCTTGTACTATCTCAACCCAAAAACTGGCCTTACGTTCAGACCAAAACATGGAACCCTAGGCTTAGCCCTAAAATTATATGTGGTACTAATACTAAGGCCAGCATGAAATCTTAGAACCAATCAGGGGTCCTCAAATATGAATCCTGTTACCAAATGTATTTTATATCAAGGGAAGTTGACTGAGCCATTCACCCAGACCCAGTCTAGACCTAAACTTTACTCTTGTACCTATCTATATCCCAAAAAAAAAAAAAAACATGTCTGAGCTGGCATTCATTAATTCATTATCTGTAACCACTTATCCAGCTCAGGGTCACATTGGGTCCAGAGACTAGCTGGAATCATTGGGCGCAAGGCAGGAACACAACCTGGAGGGGGCACCAGTCCTTCACAGGGCAGCACACTCTCACCTACAGACACTTCTGAGTCACCAATTCACCTACCAACATGTGCTTTTGGACTGTGGGAGGAAACCAGAGCACCCAGAGGAAACCCACACAGACACAGGGAGAACACACCAAAGGAATCGAACCCCCTAGGGTGGCATACATATATATTTAAAGTATATATTATATAGTACCAGTCAAAAGTTTGGACACATATTCTCATTGGTGGAATAGGGCTATTCACTGTATAGAACTCTGTACCAGCCCTACCTCTGCACAACACAAGTTATGTTCTCAAACACATTAAGAAGGTGAGCCGTTCTACAAATGAACTCTTGACAAGGCCACGGCTGTTCACTGAAAACCATTCCAGGTGACGACCTCATGAAGCTGATTGAGAGAACGCCAAGAGTGTGCAAAGCTCTCATCAAAGCAAAAGCTGGCTACTTTGAAGAATCTAAAGTATAAAACATATTCTGGTTTGTTTAATACATTTTTGTTTACTACATAATTCCATATATGTTCTGTCGTAGTTTTAACATCTTTTGCTGGTGGCACTGAGCATGCATTAACAGTGCCAGTGGGGCTAGGTACAGCCTTAGTCACCAGGGAGGCCAATGTGGATTTATGGTTGTTGATACTTAAGGGTAAGTTAGGACGGTAAACTAGCCTGCAGGAGGGTGGGTCTGGGAAACCAGACTTCACTGTTGAACTTTCTGGAGCTGTCGTGGGCTTAATTCAGTGAAACACTGAGAAGGGGAGGTGCCATGATGACCCCTGTGAAGACCTAGTGATGCAGTGGGGGGTTTATGTACTCATATGGTGGGCTCAATCAGTAACCATAGATGTTAAGAGCAGCTCGTTGCTAATCAGATCATAAATGGCCACAGAAAGTTAGCTGTAGTAGCTGTAGGATTGGAACAATAGAAATTATGTGGCCACCGGTAGGAAGTGAGTTGGGTGGGCCCTATGTGATGCTCTAATAGATTGGCATAGAATATTTTACATCTTAACTTGTGTATGATTATAATAAAAAATATATACATTTACAATATAGAAAATAATAAAAAATAATAATAATTGAATTAGAAGATGACCAAACTTCTGACTGGTACTGTACATTCACAATATGTGGAACATTGCTCAAAACAAAAATCCTCCCTGAGTGGGTGTGTCCAAACATTTGACTGGTGCTGTATATTTGAGCGCTATACAAAGTAGAACCGCAGCAAAGGTATCCTGCTCACTCTAGAATCACTATGTGGTGAATTAATGCAATATTGTTCAGCGATTCATTGCACTGGAACTCTTTCCACAGTCTGGCATACTTCCTAAATACATCTGATCAACATAATAAAATGCAGCATCTGTTCTTCTATCATGTAATATGCCTAATTCAACAATTATCTAATTATCTCAGTAATTAGTATCTCATTTGAAATACTGCTTTTCTTTCTATTTTTTTCTTGTGCTCTAAAGAGTGGAGGCTGCGCAGCTAATCCCCTCTTTATTCTACCAGCCCCCACTACTCATCATTCCACATATGCCAGCGGATCCTATTCAATTATACACCATATTCATATTATATTTATAATGCTGTACACCGCACCAGAATCTTCTGGAATTAATTTAACATCATTCTAGCGTCTAATTGGTCTTCCTGCATTTCATGGCGAACACAACTTTTGTATTTGATCTACATCGCTTCCAAAGAAAGTTTCCTAAGGCTTTTCACATTCCAAGACCATAAGCATGTGCTTTATGAAAGTTTAAGGCCACACATATCTGTGGCTTTTAATTGTGTGAGGAGGAAAAATGATGAAGTGTATGGGAACTGTGAAAGAAAGATATAAACAAATGAAACTGTTGTCTGCAACAAGGAGAGATTTGGAAAGGCTTAAACCAACACATTCACATACATAATATCACTATTTACTTTAATAATCTTAACTTTATTTTAATATTAAGATTTTTTGGAGCAAATAAACTCTTATTGCGCAGATAAATGGCTTTTTAAATCTTATTTCCTTAGATGCCCAAAAATTGTGGTGCACTCTTGAGCAGTTTGGCCAAAAATACTGTTTTCTACCTATTTTCTATGCATGTTATAAAAAAAAGTGCCCAAAATGTCAAGGCATACTTGAGCATTGACGGATGATGTAATGCAGTGGTTACCAAACTTTATCTGCAGTGCCCACTTTTATAGATGAGAACATACTAAACAATATTTAGTACTGGATTGTGAAAAGCAGAAAAAGCTATGAAAATATCCCTGCTGATTTTTCTATCTATTTAGCACCACGGTGGCGCAGCAGGTAGTGTCGCAGTCACATAGCTCCTGGGACCTGGAGGTTGTGGGTTTGATTCCCGCTCTGGGTGACTGCCTGTGAGGAGTTGGTGTGTTCTCCCTGTGTCCGCGTGGGTTTCCTCCGGGTGCTCCGGTTTCCTCCCGCAGTCCAAAAACACACGTTAGTAGGTGGATTGGTGACTCAAAAGTGTCCATAGGTGTGAGTGTGTGAGTGAATGTGTGCATGTGTGTGTTGCCCTGTGAAAGACTGGCGCCCCCTCCAGGGTGTATTCCTGCCTTGCGCCCAATGATTCCAGGTAGGCTCTGGACCCACCGCAACCCTGAACTGGATAAGGGCTACAGATAATGAATGAATGAAATGAACTATCTATTTACAATTAACAAAATGTTAAAAATATAAAATGATTCATGGTCAATTTGAACACATAATGCACTTGGTTGGTAAAAGTTACAACCCCAAATCCTGAAAATTTGTGTCTTTCTAAAACTGCAATAAAAACAAAAACTGTAATTTTTAAAAAACATCACTTGAACTTTTTAACTGACAACAACACAAACAAGTGATTTCCAATTATTTCAAACAACTTGAATGTATTTTGTAAATATAAACAAATTTATAATTTAATGCCTGCCACAGACTCTGAAAAAAAAAATTCTGGGACAGGGGCAAAAACAAGAGCAATAATTTCATAGACCTTTCAATATACACAGTTTAGAAACATTACACTAGGTGAATATAAAAAAAATGCATTCTCTAAAGGCTCAGTCTATGCAAGCAAACATGCGTCATGGCCCATGGCTTTGACATCAGATTCTACATTCCAAAGATGAAAAAGACCATCTAGAATGTCACCAATGAAAAGTGTTGAATAGCTCAAGTCTGGTATACAGCAGGAAAAGGCAGAAATTCCACCAGAAAAACTACAAAAATTAGCATCCTCAATTCCCAAATGATTAAAAAAGTTGAATTAAAACAAATGGTGATATGACTTAGAGGTAAAAGCGCCTCTGTCCCTGCTGTGTTTGCGCATGTTGCAAGCTGTGTTTATATTTAATACATAGAATTACGTTTGTCTTTACAAACATTGAAAATCTTTTCTTTACCCTTTTGTGTGGTAAATAAATGTTCATGTGAATTGCCCCGCTTGAAAAGCAATAGTAATCCTAGTCACACTGAGGCATTTCTTTGACTTGACCTTATGTATCTTTAATGAAGACATGTAAACCTCAAATGAACATATATTTAACTAATCAAATAAAACAGACTAAACCCATTTCTTCTATAGTCATGTTCTTAGTCATTTTAGGCGCTTCCTCAAGATGGCAGCAAAGAACCATGTTTGACATAGTGTCAAAAATCCTTAACTAATCTGATAACAAGTATATCTAAAGATTTTAGGCATCCTATGTTTTTTCTGAAATTAGAGCTATTAATGGGTGTAATAATAGGCTCCATTTTATGGGATGTTGGAACCTTGCTTTGAGAATTTTATAGAATTCAGTCATGAGAGCGTGAGCGGTGCTGGATGCTTAATTAATAATGCCACCTCAACTAATCCCAGACGTATTGGATGAAACTCCATCACTCCAAAAAACACAGGTCCACTGCTCTACAGCCTGATGCTGGTGAGTAGCCAGTTTTTCATTTCCAGACAATCACAAAAACACTTCTCATTGAAGACTAAGACTCACTGATTAAATGACCAGTATCAGGTCAGCCTCTACTTGACTGGAATGAAAACTTGCAGTCACAGCAGCCCCATTGTATACAAGACTGGAGACTCCTGCCCTAGACCTTCATTAGAGGTCAGAGCCTGACTTCAGAACTGCTCTCGGCTGGATACGACACTCAAACAGCCACACACATACTGTCTTGCCACAACAATGGCAGTGTCCCATTATCTAAAGTATTATACTATACAGTACATAAAAATTATATACATGACTGTGCAAAAGTCAGATACCTGTCTTCAGTCATTATACTTTAATCAAATCTGCAAATAAATGTTAATTATGAATTTTTCAGCTGATATTTCTGAGGCAGTTAGATACAAGACAATTCACTTTCTAAAGGAAGGGGAAGATGAAAGGATAGTAAGTAATCCACCCACTCAGAGACTTGGTAGACTGCCAAAACTGTCCTCATCTGATAAACAGTAATTAAAGCTTTCATCCTTCATAGACAAGAGAAAGTCAAGCTCAACTCTCGCTTCAGATCTCAACAGATCCACAGGTGTTTTTGTCCATCCTTCCAATGTGAAGAAAAAAAAAAACCCTCAGCCTTATGGATCTAAAAGATTTTGGAATTTTGGAGCACTCAAGAAGCCAACCCTTTCCAAGGAGAGGAAACAAAACCATGCAAATAAAAAAATTAAAAATAAAATAAACAAAAAAATCTGGTGTTCTCATAAAAAAACAACCCAATAACAATTCTAGCCTTCAGACCCTATACCTCAGCATTAATGAAAGTTTGGATTTTCTGATCCTATATATTTAGAGTCAAAGGCAAATAAAGGCACATAGCTAAGTGGGGACACATAACTAACCTTCAGATTTATTAAGTTGCTTCTGTAATGTTTGTTAGGTATGAACTTCCTCCTTAGGGGCCATTTTATGAAGGGTCTCCACAGACTGCATCACAGACCTTTTATTATCATATATTATTATCACAGATAATAATAATATATATATATATATATATATATATATATATATATATATATATATATATATATATATATATATATATATATATATATATATATAATACAGAAATTATTATATATAAATGATGAAACAGTAGTTCTTTACGTTATGGTTCCAGTGAGTTTAAGAAGACATTTGACACAGTGCTACATTTTCTGGATAAATAGTTTTCCGTGGCTTTGGGTATACATATTTCCACGATCTTACTGGCGCCATTTACCATCCACGTCACTCCTATGGCCATCAGTCTTATAGAGGACAAGTGCAATTACAGCAACATGGGTCCTCCAGTTCATAACGAATGAGTATTCCAAAGATAGCATAAGTAAGGACTTCAACAGTCCTGCCCACTCTGATGTCAGCTTAAGCAGCGTAATATACAAGGACTGCTGCAGTCTATAGAGATTACTACTGTATCATCCATATCACTGCATGACTAATATGGCTTTGCTATAGCTGAAGTGCCCTTTATGGCTTGGACCTCTGAAGGCCATCTTGAAGTGTTCTAAGCAAAGCATGGACCTAATTGTCCAGGATTTCTCATTAGAGTAGGGCTCCATCGATGCCCATGCTGATAATGAAACGGTTGTGATGCTTTGACCGTTGGGCTGTGAGAGAGGCTCTTGTGATCACACATGCATTAAGGCCTGGCCTGGCTCTCTGTTAGCGCTTCTGTACACCAACTGAGACATGACCACATCTGTCTGATCATGCTGCTACACCAGCTCATGGGATTAGTGTGATATTAGCAATACATCTACAGCCATCCAACTGTTCATTCAGTAGCCAACATTGCTGTGAAGATTTCATAGAAAAAACATTAGTAAGGTCAGGTACTGATGGTGGATAGTAAGTTCTAAATTACAAAAGACACTCTTAATTTTCTCAGTGGCACTGAATGGAGTGTGATCACTCCAGGCAACACAGTTCCACAGCTACAAAGCCCAGTGCTGGGGGCTTTATATCTTTATAAAACTCTAGCCCAGCATTTCTGGTTCGATCCCAGGCAATGCCTCAGTTGGGAGTCCTGGAGGGCACAATTGTCCTTGCTTTCTTGGTAGAATGGCAACTGCTCTCCTCAATCATTCTCTCCAATCATGGTGCAAGCTAGCAACAGTGTTTGTCAGCTGACATGACAGACCTGGGCAGTTTGTGTTCTCCTCAGGCACATTAAGCTGTTCAGTAGCGGTTTTGAGCATTTTGAGAAAATAAGTGGTGGGTTGGCCTTGTGTCTAGGAGGAAGCACAAGTGAGCACTCACCCATCCAAGGCCGGTGGCACTGAGAGTGTTTGTGGGAGATGTGATGAAGAGAGGAAATGGTGCCAATCAGTAACTGGGTAAATTTGGCAAAACCTTGGGAATACAAAAAAAAAAAAAAAAAAAAAGGAATAAGCAAATTCAAATTCATGATTTATTGAAATATATATATATTCCCACAACTGAACATTAAATATAATCAATTAAAATATTTAAAAAATATATTAATATGTTTGGCTGTAACATGTGAATCCATTAAACAGCTCACAAGTCATTTACTATAGGTTTGGAAACATTCAGTTCATTTTTATTCCACAACATACACTCAAACCTGTTACTTGATAATATTCAGCCCATGAAATGTTTGTAATATGTAAATATGCAATCCTTCAGATTTCCTTGAGAAGAATTGAGTTTTCTTTTTATTTATTTATTTTTATGCTATTATGATTTTTTTTTTTGTTAAAAAAGCCAAACATCACTACATTCCTTTAGGAGCCCCATATAATGCAAATTCCTCACTACAAATAATTGCAGTGGCATTAATGGCTTTATTTCATTAACATTGATGCTGGTGAACTTTATTTTGTTTATGTGCTTTATGTGCTAAAAAAAATCAACCCTGTACATTAAAAATATATCCATATTGATCCTGAGATGGGTTTGATTAATTAGGATGAATCCTGATCTAGTTTTGGTCACTCACAGTGGTTTCCAGGAAAGTAGATAATGAAAGACCCTCAGGTGTCGTTCAGAAAATACATTTCTCCATTTTGATTTTTGAAATTGTACTGATATTTCCCCCCAAAGTTTGCCCCAGCCTAGTATCAGGAAATGTGCAACATTTTTAATTTAGTATATATATATATATATTTATATTTATTTTTTTACTGTATAGTATTGGAAACTGTATAATGTTTTGACACATTACTAAAATAATTTACATTTTACCAAATAATGTTCAATTTCATTTTCAATAATGTATCACAGATGTGTTCAACAACTGAAATCATCTCACTATTTCATGTTACTATGATGAAATGGTGGTCTGGTGTGTGCCCAGACTTGTTCTCTTTGTCTTTGAATGTGAAGAGCAGAAGATCATTAGGTGGGGTGGAGGGGGGGGGGTCCTGCCTGTCGTACCTTTATTCACCCACACTCCCACTCAGACCAAAAGAGCTGTGAAGATCACATGGGCTCCGTATTGTCTTCCAGCCACACTTTTAACATTAAACAGCCCAGTGTCTCTGGAGAAAACAGGGGCAGAGCAACCAGCGCTCCTGAACACAGCTCTGCCATGCCTCGCTCCTTTGACACAGCTAACTATCACCAGAGGCTACTACAGCCACCTTCTGCTCCACAGTCCTGTAGCTGAAATCCTAACTCTCTCTCCAGAGCTCTGTCACTCGCCTCACAGAGCTGCGGCTGTGCTCTTCGCACAAAGCTGCTGTTGTTCGCAGGTTCAGAGAACCCCACAGAAACACTGCATTGCTGAAAACTGGATTGTTGTTTGTTGTTTATATCAAAAACACAATTTGTAAAAGTGCAATTGTCAAATCATAAGATCATTCGTGGAATGTAGTCCTCTTGCGGTCACACTGCTGTGCTTTGTTTTAGAGGAACGGAAGCTATTATTAGTATTGGCTTAGTTTAGTACTGGCTATAGTTTTCAGTCACCAGTGGTAGTGTTATGTCAGTCAGTGGTAGTGTACTGATATTGCCCATTCATCCACAATGTTGCCTCAGCAAATATAAAGTTGGGAAATTTAACCCTTTAGATGAATTACATCAATCCGAAGTGATAAAACACCATGTGACATCACAACAACAGGTTAAATGAATGCCTGAATGAATGATTGAACTAGATCTTATTTTATAGGAAATGAACACACATTAAACCACAGTTGCAATATATGTGTGTGGGAAAAAATTAAAAATAAATATATATATATCCTTTTTTACCCTCTCCCAGTCCCAGTTCTTCTAGAAGGGAAAATGTTTAGACTACTCTGCTAAAACTTTACATTTGATTAATTTTATATTTACAACATGATAAAAATGTAGAATAAGTATATAAATAAATTATACAAAAATATATCAGATTGTATAGTATAATTGTATTGTACATATGTGTAGCTGGAAAAATCATATACGACGTCAGTGCAGCCCTACTTCTAAAGCTGAAGTGGACAACAGCGCTTCTAAGAGTTTGTGGTGTAATGGGGTTTCATGCTCTGAATGCTGTCTGGGTGGTTTGGTTTTGTTATGACAGGTATTTTGATGAATGTCCACATTTTGCCCCCTGACAGACTCCCTGATTTATGCTTAGCACCACAGACATCAAAAAGAGCAAGGACTCCCTTTGGTGCAGACAAATTTCTTGATTATCAGGATAATTCATAATTTTGGGCTTTGAATCCGATCCTGTCAAGGCCACGCTGAAGGGAATGGATTACACTAAATAAACGTTAGACAGCGAGGAGGGAAGACAGGGAAAGTTCATCACTTGAGCCTAGTCATGCATCATTCAAACTCTGAATGTGGCATCACTGCGGCTTCCTGGAATGGATATAAGCGTATAAAAGACATATCCGGTGGGACCAGGTGAGACTGGGCTTTGTATCAGCTGTCCGGCGTCCTGTCAATAACGTCTGTCTGTTTTCTGCAGGTGCTGTTCGGCTCAAAGGGTGAACAATGCAGCCATTTTGCTTAACTATGAACAAAGCCTTTGTCTGAGGGACGCCGAGTGAGGTCCAAAGGTCCGTCGCCGGCTTTGAACTGCCAGGTCAAAGACTTCACAGAAGCACCGGGCTGTTTCGCTGCCGTGCCGCAGGGTCATGCGGGAGCCCCAGCCACATTTGTCCTTTTGATTGTTTCTTTAAAGCCCTGGCCACAACTATAGGTCATTTGAGTTCTTTTATGTGGAGATGCCAAACCAGGATCCTCTCTTTTCTCCTCCAGTGCATTAGGCTGTGTACATATCACAGTAAAGGAGCCACTTGTTGGTCTAGTTTCTCACTCAGGGTTTTAAACAATTGGGACACTTCAAAGGTTTCAAGTTTTTTTTTTTTTTTTTTTTGTTTCCAGGTCAAGAAGATTTGTAACATGGTTTGGGCTCATCCCAATACAGCAAGGAGCAAGAGCGTGAACCCTGGAGTTCATAAAATTTGCAAAGCAAAGGCACCACACAGAATAACTGAAAACACAGGTTCTTTTGATGTTAACTCCTTTGGTTGTGCATGTCTTCATTCAAGTAGCCTGTGGATGTTTTAACCTTCTCTAAAACTCTCTCTCCCTCTCCCTCTCTCTTTCTCTCCCCCTCTCCTTCTCTCTCTCTCTCCCTCTCTTTCTCTCTCTCTACATCAGAGCAACACGGTGCCGCAGTCTGGCCACTGATTTTTATTTCATGAGTCTCTCTCTCTCCACTCCTCTGTTCAGCACTCTGCCCACAGCAGAATCTCACTGTCCTTCACCTCAGACACCACCACTCTTCCAAGCCTTTGTTGCTCCATTGACTTTTCACAGAGCTTCTGCTCTACTGAGTCACACACTCCATAATTACACTCTCAGTCAAAAGTCAAGGCCCCTCTGCTTTAAATTCACTTTCTAACTGCTTTAATCCTTATACAGTCACTTAATAATCATTTATATTCACATACATCCATCATATAAATTCCTTTCAACTCATATATTCACTTAATAAATATATTGATTAATCATAGTATTTTGTTGTTAATCATGACAAATCAGATTTGACAATTTTTGCCGATTTGACCCCCCTTTATAAGCAGTGGGTTTTATTATAGCTGTGTGAATGAGTGGGCAAAATAAGCTTTTTCTAAATGTATTTACTGCTTTTAACAATTAAATAGTATTGTTTTAATCAGATAAATAGAACAGTCATCATAAAAAAAGATTAAAAATAATCCCAGTGAGAGTAAGAGTGTCTGTATGTGTTTCATCTGTGATCACAGACTCTCTTGAGGGGAACGGCAGCTTTTCACTTTTTCCATAGTGTCCGGTAAGTACTCTTTATAACAGCATGCTGAAGGCAAGGAGAGTGATTTTGTTATTGTCAGTACTAATATTGCAGTTGGATTGTTTTGTAATTGGTTATTTATTTATTTTAATTCACTCATTATCTGTAACCGCTTATCCAGTTCAGAGATGGGCTGGGTCCATTCGCAGTGGGTCAAGAGCCTACCTGGAATACACCCTGGAGGGGGTGCCAGTCCTTCACAGGGCAACACACACACATTCACTCACACACTCACACCTAGGGACAGTTTTGAGTCGCCAATCCATTGGACTGTGGGAGGAAACCGGAGCACCCGGAGGAAACCCACCAACCTCCTCACAGACAGTCACCCGGAGCAGGGCTTGAACCCACAACCTCCAGGTCCCTGGAGCTGTGTGCCTGAGACTCTACCTGCTGCACCACCATACCGCCCTATGAGCATTAATACTGACCTTTATATTGACCTAGGCCTACCATTGTGCACCCACAGCTTTAATAACCTTGAAAAGATTGAAACACATGTTTATAAAGGAGTGATAGAGCACCATTGAGATAGAATACGTTTTCTACATTTACTTTTATGGTGATGCATTGTTGGTGAGTATTCAATGTAAGCATCTGTTTATACTGCAGCAGGGCCATTTTCAGAAGAGATAGGCTTTTCAGTGTTGAGTAGTTTTGCTGCTGTTTCATTTGTCCTGATTCAGTGCTCATTTCTACTTCTAAAATGTCTCTCTCTCTCTTTCTGACACTTCCCCTTCACCAATTTTCTTTGTGGCAAAAATATGAGAGCATCTCAACCAGTGCCTGTCAACATGTTTTGACATGTGGCACATATAAATAAGAAAAAGAGCAGAAAGAAACACCTTGTCCTTATAGAACATATGTAAACTGCAATATGACGCCATGACCTGCAAAAGTTAAGAGGTTCAGAAATTCAGTTTGAAATCAATGATGAGATATATCTTTGAGAACCTACAGTCTGGTGGAACCTTATCTTAGCTGGCAGAGCAAGTTATTTGTGTTCCCTGTCTAACATTGACTGTACTGTTATACAACATATATCCAAACATTTTAGACCCCAAATTGTGCATACACCGAGACCCACTTCCTTGTATTTTTTTATAAATACATTGTATTGATTTTTTATAAAATCATCAGATATATCATTTTTATATAATCAATCATCATAGCAAAGAATATCTGGCCCAAATGTGGCACATCTGCAATTTTCTTATGGCCCCCATTTGACCTGGAATGATGACGCATTCAGGGTGAGTCTGCCTATCTCAGCTCAGTCACAGGTCCAACATGTCTGACCCAGACACCACATACCATAACCCAAGCCAAGCTGAGCACGTGACATTTGGCCTATATCCGGCATATACAACACTTGCCAGTGCCGTCAATGAGCCAAAAGTGAGACAGATTGCAGTGGTGGACAGTAACAAAGTAAATGTAATTAGTTACTGTACTTAAGTACTTTTTTGTGTATCCGCACTTTACTGAAATAGTTCCATTTTGGATGACGTTTTACCTTTACTCCACTGTATTTCAAAGAAAAATATCTGATTTTTTAACTCCACTACATTATGAAAATCCCTTTTTGGTTTATGTATGAATAAAACCGTAACTTGTATGAGCAAATCTCCCTGCTCCGCACAGGTCTTCGTGCGACAAACAGCAGCACCGTTGCTAGGAGATAAACAAACATGGTCGTGATAAAACAAGTGAAAATGCTTCGCCTAAAACCAATAATACCAAAGGCAGGCTTTTTTAATCGTCTGTTGTGTGAAATTGAGACTAAGTAATCACTTTCAGTTCTGAGAACCGTTATGAATTAACAAAATGATTTGTACCATTTAGTATTTGGCGGTATCTGAGTCATCAGTAACTACTATTCATTCATATACAAGGTTTACGGTTTAGAGGTCACAAATCACGCACCGAGGGTGAAAGTCAGTTGGAGATTTATTAAACAAAATAAGTGAATTGAGGTCAAAACCAGATGAAAAATGTAAAAACCCAAAGATCAGTACAGAGAGTTAAATGTCCAAAACACAAAAACGAGTATCAGGTAAAAAGTTGGTAAAAACAAAACCGTACCATTTAACAAACAGGTGTCTCAGAATTGCAGAAATTGCTGTACTATACTCTGCAACTATGTAGACAAAACAGAGATCTTAAAGGAACCCTATGTAATATTTTTACCCTAATATTACAGCTTCAAAATCATTGTGATGTTTCACTGACATGTAATAAGGAGAATAGAGCCTCTGTTTTTGCTACTCTCGACTCAGCACTGCAGAAACTGCACTATGCAAGTTTGTGAAAGTTAATACTTGTGTGTTGGGGTCTGCGTCGCTCTGCAATTACAATTCCAAACCACTAGAGCTGAATTCCAAACATCTTCTTCAACCCTATGTAGTACATTATGTAGTGGTATTAGTTTTATGAATCTTTAATGTGCATTTAGGGAGGGTACTGTAGAGATGTTAATATTTCTGGACTTGAGCAACTTGAGCCATGTTTATGTTGTTGTGGTCTGCGTAGACATGATGAGTTACACTTCTAGAGAGGTACACGTCAGGCCATGCTGCCTACGGCATAGGTTCAAGGCAGAATCATAATTAGGGCTTGGGTGTATGTAATAGTTGATATAACATCATTCATTGTATTTAATCTTTGGCCATTTTTGCTGTGTTCATCCATACCAGATTAATAAATGACAATTTATTAAAAGACTGGGGAGCCAACAGTGACACAAGAGTCTTTTCACCTACAATGTGTTAAGCATGAGTCTTGTTACAAAAATTATAATATTAGAGCCATAATACCTCGTGGTACTTTTACTTTCAATACTTAAGTACATTTGAAGGTAAATATTTTTGTACTTTTACTCACTGGAGATCAACAATGTGGACTTCTACTTTTACTGGAGTAATATTTTACCATGAGTATCTGTATTTTACTCAAGTACAAGGTTTGTGTACTTTGTCCACCACTGCAGATTTGGCCCAAATCTGTTTGAAATGTTTGATACCTGGGTGACGTCACCATTCCCGGTGCCAAGTATGGGCTAGAGGGGTATAAAGCCTCTAGTCATTGGAAGTTTTCTCTGGATTGATAAAGCTCCATCAATTAGCTTTGGAGTGTCATAAATTGGACTGTCATTATTTGATCTGACTATTGATCCCACATCTGTAGCTGACCTCAGAGATTATTATCTGATAGAGAACTGTCATCACAGCAGATGACCTAGAACCAGTAGAACCTGTTACTGTTTGGATACAAACTCCATGTTACTGCCCTTAATATCAAAAGAAACTTCCATTGAGCAGGTGTGCAGACACTTTTGGCCATTTAAGGTATGGACTCAACAGGTAAGTTATGGTTAGTATCAGGCATGTGCACCTGAAGACCCTAAACAACTGATGGCAGCTGGGAGACCAGAAAAAGGTAGCATCTATTAGTATTCCATTGACTGAGCCAGGCTTTGATGCAGCCAGCAGTCTCTTCACCCACAAATCACATCAACATTTAATGAGACCTGATATCTTGCTTTTTAATAGCCGTGAATATTTCAGACAAAAGCAAATTGCATTTGTTACACCAGCAGAAGATCATCGGGCTGCACAGAGACACTCTACCAGGCAGGAGGGACACATGACTGATGTGCGTTGTTTATGCATGCTGCCTCATATAAAGGCAGTAGTTCATTACACAGGGCTCACTTAATCCCACTTAATCAAATGACCACATGTCATGGACGGATATTGCCTGGAGCTAAATACACACATATAAATTAACTCTCCAGGTGGGACTGTACAACTAGCATCTATTTTTTTTTATCCATTAAAGACACATATTCCTTCATACTATTTCTGGGCTGATAACTAGATCAGTTTTTGTATGCCCTTGCAAAAACGGTAAGAAAAAAAGAGAGTCACTATAAGGACAGTTTGTGGACACCCACATTTCTCTGAAACTAATGATATATATTTTGGGTCATTTTCCAACCACTTCTACTCTAACTGCAAGGATATATTGGATATAGAAACATGTTTGTGAGGATTTGATGGCACAAGAACATTTTTGTTATCAGACAGTAATGTTAGATTATTTGCTCTGATTTCACAAGAGCCACCACCATACATCGATAATATCAAGTACACTGGGCCAAAATGCCTCTCAGATGGTGTTTAAGCCAGCGGAAACATGTGCTGTGGTAAACCGAGTCCATGTTTCTGCTTGTTTTCAGGAAAATCCCATGTCTGTATGTCAAAGATAAAAGGAACCCACGATCCAGCAACAAGTTGTCAGTGATAGGTGCAAAAGCCAACATCTGTCATGGTACATGTGTGAATCCATGGCATGTGTGACTTGGATATGTGTGAAAGTGACATTGATGTGTAGAGCCATGTGATGCCATCCAGATGACGTTGTTTTTCCTGGCACATCCATGGTAATGTCATCAAGACAATGCCAGGGCTCATTATGCTGATAATTACAACAGTTTGGCCAGGTAGACATTGTGTGTGTGTGTGTGTGTGTGTGTGTGTGTGTGTGTGTGTGTGTGTGTGTTTGCTCGACTACCCTTCCTGCACTCCAGATCTGTCTCATATGGTGCATCATGAGAAAATTAGTTAGACAATGACAAGCATGGAGGGCTGAGCAAAGGAAAGTCTTGTATGAATGCAAAACTGGAACAATATGTATCCTCAGTTCCCAAATGATTAAAAAGTGTAATTAAAAGGAATGTTGTGTCCCTAAAATGCCTATGACCCAACTTTTTTGGAGTGTATTGCAGGAACCAAAATCTATTAAGTTGATAAGTGAGCACACTGGACATTAAAGGCAATGTTCAGTAAAAAGTAAAAAAAAAAAAAAAAAAAAAACTAAGAGTCTTAGTCAGATATGCTAGGCTTTCTCTCTTTCTGCTCACAAAACAACATCTGGAGGTGTTTAGATGGACCTCCAAACATAGAAGACATTTGCAAATAAAATGAAAAAAAAAAAAAAAAAAGATTTCTGTTCTATTCCTGCTTCATAGGTGGATAGTTTTGACTTGCTGTTTCAAATTACCTAAAGCGTAACTGGCTCTAAATTCGGAAGAGAGCTAACTGAATGAAAGAAAACACAGACTAAACGTGCTACAAACTAATCAACTTGAGTTACAAAAGTGGTATTTCAAACAGTGGATAAAAACTTACAGATAAGTTAAACTTCAGCCATTTACAAACAGTCTTTTTCCCCCCTCAAATGCACTTTTCCACTTTAAAAGACGTGGAGCTTCTGAACATAATCAAATGAGAGAAAAGCACTGTTCCAGGTTTGTTATGGTGTAGCCAAACCTTGTAATTAATGAATTCAGCTACCTTCATGCCCAATGCAACACCCCAACCCCCAACACTAGGCTCCGGAGCAGTGGAACTACATTCTTTGGAGTAATGGAGCTTCATCCAAGACATTTTGAATGAGATGAATTGGTGGTGTTGATCCAGAACTAATTATCCATCAGTAGTACCTGACATCATGAGTGCTCTTATTGCTAAATTCCATCAGTACTTTACAGAAATGCAAATTTAGTGTTAAGACTTTCCCAAAAAGAAGTGGCTGTTATAATAATGAAGGGGACTCTCTATTAATGACGTTGAATGGGTATTTCTGGCTAAAACTGATCGAAAATTCTAAAATGGTGGTAAAGTAAAAATCTCTCAACCCAGCAAATCAAATCAGCAGAAATATACTCCTCCATGCTGATGCAAAATGAAGCACCCAGGTTTGGGTTTTCAGTGAAACCTTACCAGCTCACCCCGTGACCAACTTTCAAAAATCAAAATTAGCCCTTTTCAAGTTTTCTTCATCTTCCCACAGTCAGAGGCCACAATCATTTGGCATTCTCCAAGCTCCAGTAGTGGGTACGTGGACACTGGGCAGGTGTTTAGGACTCCAAGGATGTAATTGGCCACAGTGGGAAGAGACAAGAGCACACCAGCCACTGATCTGCCCCTCTGCTTATTGATTTTCTCCGTCTGGCACTAACGAAAATAATTGCCACATGTAATGTATTATTCAATTACAAGACAGAGCTCTCAAGTTCAGGGGGTTTTGATGGTCCTTTTTGAATCACAGAAGCCCTATAGATAATTCAGTGCGAAGACCCCATTAAGGAGCGCTGATATTAAATGCCCTGTGTTAAAGCTCAAATTTATTAGAATCGTCCTTGGCTCAAACTTTTCAATATGCAGGCCTTTGTATAATTGAGCGGAGCGGAATTAACTCTGACAGAAGTTTCTACCATCTTTTATTTATTTAGCGTGAGGGTCTACTTCTGGGTTAGAGAATCATAAAGAATGTGAAGGAGCTAAAGGCACCACTGAAATACAATTTCCTTAGATGGAGAGGAAGTTTCGCTGTGAGCAAATGAAACACCTACTGCTTCATGCATTTTAGACCCACATATTTCACTGAATTGTATTCAAACACTGCTTTCATGGGTTCTAATGGGGCAACAGAAAATTATTATCTGTTATTTGATCTGTTGTTTACACTTTTGACTAATTGACTAAATTAAAACTTAATCAATTGCTACAATATGGTCAATTTATTTTTACTTTTACCTCTCTCATTTGATGTTTTTAGGTTTCTCATGCTCCTGGCATCAATTATGAATAAAATACAAACACCATTTTTGGAAATGTTGGGATTTTTTGAGATGCAAAAGACAAAATCACTGGTATGGGGGAATATCAGTGCCCTTGGCACGTGAATTGCATTTTATTGCTTCAAATATTACTAACAATACTAATTTGAATAGACTTTTAACTTTTTTCCTCCAACAGGTGGACTGACCATGCAAAACTGTCCAAAGCTGTGATTAGTTTATGAATGTTATGACTTTGCACATGTTCGCATGGTGTGCGTGTATGACTGTGTGAGTTCATGATCCCCTGTGATGGACTTGGCTCTGTCCAGGGTGTGTTCTTGCCTTGTGCGCTGTGATTCTGTGTAGGCTCTGGACCCACCACAAGCCTGAACATGCTGAAGCGGTTAGAGAAAATGAATCAATTACTGCAATAAAATGCAAATCTTGACTCACCTATCATCATCTGAGTATCTTGATTTGAAGGCAATGACTGCAGGAAGATCTACACTGTCTAGGATAGATCACCTGGTGTGGAGTGATCTCCTCAACAAATCCCAGCAAAATGAGCTGTGACCTTTGACCCTAGGCTCTGCACCTGTGATTATGGAAGCCACAGAAAATGCAGATGTTCAGGTTCAGTTACACACTGAAGAAACCCACCCAACAAGCAGAAACGACAAGGGTTGAAAAAAAAAGAGAAGACAAAAAGCATGAGACCACATATGCAAATCCTTGTTACACTAAATTAATCATAATTAATCATGCAGCCTGTCAAATTCTTTTTCCAAGTATTTACAGAGAAACATGTTTAAATATAAAATTAAACATAAATGAAACAAATGACAGCAAAATACTCTCAGTGTTTAGAATATTATTATGTACCATAAGGAGACAAAAAGAGTACGGTCATACAAACTTCAGTCCATCTGCTGATAGATACAGGATATTCTGAATATAGAAATTACCAGCACATTTTTTCTGACATGATACATATTTTTAAAATTGACTCATGTTGATAATTGCTTTTTTAGTCGAGTATGAGTTTAGGCTACTTAGTTAAAATAACACTGAAGTCCTAAATGTTTTCAGGAGAACACTAACTGCCTTCAACTTCCATGCCCCACCCCCAACAGTGATCAACCAGCTAAGACATCCTGAGTCCATGTTTCATTTGGAAATGTGTTGTGGTATAAACCAAAATTGATTAGGATGTAATACCAGTTTTTTTAAAACAGCTTTCTGTAACTGCATTTGGTTAATAAAAGTCCAACAAGAAATAATCAATGTTTATTTTTAAAATTAATTATTATTAAATGAATAATTATATATTAAATGTACAGTTTCTCTTCTGAACAATTACTTACATTTCAATGCAAAATTTAAAAAATCAACATGCCATTTACGTGATGATTGTCTCATTATATTAAAACAATCAATCAATTAATCAAATTTTATTTATATATAGCACTTTTCACAACAGAAGTCATCACAAAGCAGCTTTAAACTACTTTTTAACAAGTAGTGTTACTGCCACACAGGTCCAGGTTTCTAGTTTTCATTCTTGTCTTGGGTCACTTTGCGAGGGTTTTCTCCAGAGTCCAAAAACATATGCTTATAGCTGGATTGGCTGTGCAAAACTGTTCATAGATGTCCATAAAGTGAATGTGTGAGTGTGTGATGTCCTGTGATGGACTGGATCCCCCTGTCCATGTTCCTAATGATTCTTTGTCGGCTCTAGACACACAGTGACCTTAAACAGGATAAAGCAGTTGCAGGAGAATGAAAAAATAAATCAAAGAATAAATCTTATTAAGCATTCAGAACAATGTTCACATAGTTCATGTAGTTGGTGTGCAAACTTATGTTAAACTTAACAATACTTCAAGCATTGTAAAAAAAATACGTTTAATACAGAGGTTATACAGATTTTATTTTCAGTACTTTTTATGCAAAGTAGCTAAAAACATCCTGCTCCTGAGCTGTGTTGTCAGCTTCTTCAAAGTTACAAGACCTTGAATAATATTCAGTGTAAGTGATTAATAAAAGCAGAAACAAACCCAGCATACAAAAAGTGATACATACAAAAAGTGGCAATGACACCCTCTAAGTGAAAGACCTTTCAATTCTTCTGATCTAACGGTATGACCACAGCAGAAATATTTCTACTTTTTTACTGGCACGTCTCTATTAAGAATAAAGTATGTAACGGCCCTTTGGGGGGCAGAACGGGACAAGGTTTTGGGAAATGTCATGTCATGTGTGTGACAACAGTTAGTTTTACTGCACTGCCAAATTTATTTGACGTGGATTCCATAATGTTTTGTTCAACCTTTTTCCTAGACTCTGCCCACAAGTGTAAGAGGGTATTTTCTGTGGCAGATACACATTTAGTTAGCCTCATTGGAGCTGACAAGACATTTAGTTATGCAGTTTGAAGGGCTTATTTATTTTTTTTCTCCCATCTCCTCATAGAACTTGTGTGTTCAGATCCTTGTTGCAATTGATCTTCCTTTGCAGATCATTACATTTAATCCCTTATGGAGAGAATACTCCATTAAGCCTCCATCTTGCACGATCCTCCCTGTAGATTGATGCATTAAACCCTCAAAATTTCCAAAACTTAAAGTACTAAAAAAAGAGTGCACCATAATGTCACTCTGACCAAAGCTTGTCAGGCATTACTCCACAAAATACATGTAACCCAGCAACAATACCAGTGCTAACAGTAAATAGGTGGATATTTTTGAACAGACTAAAAAGTACACGTCATCCACTTTCTGATTTGAAAACAAGCGAAAAATGCAATGAAATAAAACAGGAAAATGCGACATCTGTGTGGTTTCTGATACTGTGTTCAGCTCAAGACGCTTTCATTCACCAGCTCAGCAGGACGGGTCAGGAGCCATACTCCAAAATACTCACGTTTAACTTAAACAGACAAAACTTGGCTTTGTGAACACATATTTCATATCAATATGATATAAATCCGCTGTAAACAATGGTTAAACCATGATATTTTACTTCATCCATTTATCTCTGACTCTGGTGTTGTCCGGATTTAGACAGAAAGCAGGTCTGAATGATGCAGCCTTGATCCCCATCAAAACTGGTGCAAACACGGATTGACTCATTGAAGAGTTCCAAGGTTAAAAAATCCTGAACGGAACCAGTTATTCATCAAATTGGAACTATTATACCCTGCGGAAGGTTGACAAACAAACACAAAACACTTCTTTTTCACTCCTGCAAAAGTTACATAGTGTAGTGTCTGCAGTTCAGATCCTGGAGTAGCAATGACAGAGGCCCTGTCAGTGAATCATCACAATGATTTTGAAGCTGTAATTTTAAGGTTAAATACCTTACCTAATGTTCCTTAACGCAACTGACAAATATATATTTTAATAGTCTGGCCTTGCAAAGGCTTTTAAACAGTAAAATATGCTTGATGTCTGAAATCTAGCTTTGGCTTATGAACATTGACTCGTCAAACGTAAAACCTGTTTGCAGTTTTAATGCAGTTTAGGATTAAACAACAACTAAATAAAAGACATAAAGGACTAAGCTGTTTCCAGAACTGTGCTATGAGCATGAAGACATGTTCTCCTCCTCAGGGAACTTCATGATTTGTTCATGCTCTGCATCTTCTGACCCCACTGTCTCTTCTTCAAAGGCTGCTCCTGTCCAAGCATGTTGTGAAATCACTTAGGGGTCCCGATAGAGGGCTCCTCATTCCTGTTCACATAGAGACATGACTTTAAAGAGTTCCTTTTAAAACATTTCTCTTGTTATTGGTTTACAGACAGTTTCTAACCAGTGTAGGACCATTGGCACATAAAAGCCACTGATGTTCTATTATAACATTTGAAGTGACTGTCATTTTCAAAAGACACCAAAGATTTTAGGGACAAAACAGCCAGAGAAATTATGTAAACATGGTCACATTTATAATGTTGACGAGGCGAAGAGACAGATTGCAGATGTGAATGTGGCTTGAGATATTTATAAAAATAAATTAAGGACACTAAACTCTAAACAAATTATAGACACAACACCAGTGTTACGCTAGCACAATGACTGAGAATACTAAGACTGAAACTTATAGCTTTTACATGTTTAAAGATCTGTCTCATGACCACTGATACCTCACATATGTTGGGCGTGGCTAGGAACAGGAGGAGACATTCTTTTTTCCCAAAATGTGTAATTAATTAAAGTATAGTGGCCATTCACTGTGGCGCTTATGGGATCCAAACTTCCAAAGCAATTGATGCCTCTTTGGCACAGATGCTTAAGAAATGATAATTAGCGTTTGATTCTCTGTTCAGGTGAACGGACCCTCCTCCAAACTGATGTTGTCAGCTGATGTGAAATGCAGTAACTTTGTCTTTAGATTGTAGTTACTGACCATTTAAGGACAGCAAAGAAACAAACCCGAAACCAGTGAATAAGTATTTTACAGTGCTAATACCATATAATTTCAGCAGAACTACTTTACTTTTCAAAGAAGAACTGCTTTGTTTTTCATCCCCACCACTGTAAACAAATTCAGTTTGGCAAGTTACTCCACAATAAACCATTTTACATCAGAACACTGAAAGATCTTCACTATTAAACTGGGCAAAAATCAGTGGAATTCCCATAGAAAGTAGAAAAAAAAAATCTGACAGCTTGCTAATTCTAGAGTGGAAAACCTTGTGAGATGCAAATGTTTCGTTTGATCATTCTAATTATTAAGCCTACATCAAATGTTAATTCTTACACATGTTTAGTACACATTCATAAAACAGTAATGAAATCAAGAAAGAACTTGTTTGATCAACACTAGTATGGCAAATACTGTGCGAGAGACAGGCACCATGCTCAAACTCTTTGTGCTACACCGAAACCCAGTTTTTAATAAGGAGCCTCTCGAAAACACTTGTTTACAGTATTGATTGAGGCTGGTGTTTTCTGTGAACGACGCGCGAGTGTTAATATTTATCGTCTGGCTTAATTGGTTTGATGTCATTACACAAGTGCAGTCGGCATTTGTGTGGCAGCAGGGCCCTGGTGTTGTTTCAAAGTCTTTATTATTATGAAAGTGCACTTGCCTTCATTAAAGTTTCACGTTGCATTTTCGTTAGGATGAATCTGATTCTGTAAATGAATGTGGCTGTGGAAAAATCTAACCCCTGCCAGCAATCACAGGGGAGCTACAAAGTCTGTATTAATTATCAGGAATATGGTCTCGATCGAAGATGTTAATTGCACTGATGGTCGGCTATGTGGGGAATTGCCTGTGCATTTCATGCAGGGATAATAAAAATGAATTTTTAAACAAAGGGATCTTAAAATAATATCTATTCTACAGAGAATATCTCACTTCAAAGGCTCAACTTGCTGCTTTGAAATTTATCTTTGTGGTCTGAGAGGAGCTCTCTGAATGTTTCAGTCAGTTAAAGTTTGTTGAGGAGCTGAAAAAAAAATGAAAACAAGAGTTAATTAACAGTTATTACAAGCCCTTTCAAATTTAATTTGACTTTCAAATATTAGCATTTATATATAAACTACGCTCCTGGCATCTGCAAATGAGCTTTCTCATAACAAATTTAATTGGGCTCCATTGTGTATCTGTGCCATCGCTGAACATCCACTCTCACTTATAGAAAGGATTATTGGGACATGTTCAAGTATGCCACAGATTCAAGTTGCATTATGTGAATGAGATGGAGTTGCATCTGTTGTCACTACAGCTGTAAACAGAGAGGACGCAGTGAATAACTCGGACAGTTCAATAATAATTAGCACACTGATCTTGTCCACTCATAACTAAAGAGAATATTTTAATGACTTTCAGAAGAAGGTCCGTGATTCTCTTCACTCTTTAGAACAGACGTACTTTCTTAAGATTTAAAAAAAAAAGATGAGCATCCTTCAGCACTTTTAGCTTTATGCATGCTCATACAAAATGAAGGCTTTTAATGAGATGATTAATTATTAAACATTGTTTAGCTCATGTGTAAAAGTAATTATCCGTTTGGAAACAGAAACCCTATCACTCAGCTCCACGCTGTCTGACGCTGACTTCAAGTATCGCCTTTGTACTTGTGTTAAAATGTTAAAATTGTCTGGATGGATTCGAAGTTGCCCCCACCCTCCGCTTTCTCGCCCCCTCTTTTACCCCCCACCTCCATCCCACCCCTGTCAGGCCTGATTTTGCCTGATGTCACTGATCAAACGTACCTGCCAAGCCCTGCCAACATTCCACCGCATGTTTGCTAATTATCTTCAAAGCCTCACAGACTTTGCGCCTAATGGAGGGGATTAAATTTTACTTAAGAGAAGGGGATGGGTTTAGTTGTACATTACAATGCTATTTATTTACGCCTTTTTTTTCTTTAGTCGGGGACCTCAAGAGAGCTAGCGCATCATAAATTATTGAAGGCAAATTGAAAACTTCCAATTTTTCTCTTGGCCCCCTGTAAGTGGGCCAGCCTCCATAGTTGGTGCAGATCAAATTCTTAGTGTTTTTTATGAGACTCAACCAACTGCGATAGGGAAAGTGGGTGTTATTGTCTTAATCGTGTACAGAGAGTACAAAACCTCCTGATTTGCATGCGAATTAATGGTGCATTATCATCTAAAGACATTGCAGTACTAGCAGAGAACAAAGCAGAAACAAGAAAGCAGCCCCTCATAATAATTTCCTTGTAGAGCGATCATTAGACAAAAGTGCTTTTAATTGTGTACTTATGGGGGACGTTAGCTTTACAAATTGCCAATTACTCTCTAATAACTCTGACTACATGAGAGAAATACTAAAGAAGACTTGTCCATCCCTGCTTGCCTGTGCAGTGCAAAACTGTCCAGAAAACCTATGTACTTTCATTACTCCTTGACAAAGAATCTGCTTTCCTTACTCCCAATTTTTTTTCACCTAAAGAGAGGATGTGACTGGTGGGGCTGTGTGAATATTAAAGGCCTAGCAGCAGGAGGTGACAGGCTCTTTCCTCCCTCCTCACACCCCTAGTGTTGCACAGCTATAATTATTTAATCTGACTGTTTCTCTGCCTCCCTCAGAGGTCTTGAGCTGTGTGCGCCTTTCACACTCTCTCTCCAGACAACCAGCGTTCTACTGCTGGAGATCCTCACAGATGTGTGAAGCAGTGACCAGCTGGCAGAGGCACAAAGGACTTGTGCTGGGACAGTCTGGAGTAAAGCCCAAGAGGTTGAGTTATAGAGGAATACATCTTTTTCCACCATTCATTGGAGATGAGATTGCTTTGATGATGTCGAGTCGTTAGTGTAACGGCTGAAGACATGATGTGACCAGTAATGCTAAGGAGCTACATGTGTTTAGAGTGACATATTTCATGAAATTAGCACTTTAAGCTTGTAGCATGTTAGCATAGCCATGATTAATTGTTTGTATGTTAAGTAGAATTCTTCAGTCAGGCATAATATATATTTTTTCAAAACTCTCCTTAAACAAGATTTCATATCTGTTGGGTTACAGTATTAACCTCTAATACAGGCCCTAGTTTAGTCATTTTTACCAATCCAGAGAACTGCCAATTTGCAGTGAGTCACTGGACTCAAGTCTCTCTGTGTCCGCCTCGTCTCAGAATAAATCCAGAGGACAAAATACGCAAAGCTCCAAAGTCATGCAAGAATAGGGCCTGTGCGCACACCCACTTTAAAGCTGAGGGCATAGTGTTTGCACTAAAAATCCACACAGGTCATACTTGGCTGACAGTACTGCAAGCAACAAGGAGGAGAGGAATTTCACATTAATCTTCCGCAGAGACTCAAAAAAGGGAGGAAAAGGAACCTCTGACTAGACGAAAGGTGTGCTGAATAGCTGAGGTCACATTTTATCTCTAATGTGTTTTCACAATTGATTTCACCCAGCTGGTGTGACCTGACCCTAAACTTAGAAGACCACTCATTTCTCATGCAGGGTCAGTTCCTGTCCTGATCATTTTTTTTTTTACAGATTTTGCACAAAGGTAACTTCTGGTTTTGAATTAGTGAAGACCAATGTGACAATAGGCCCTACTGTTAACTGGAAAAAGTCAGGGCCCTAAAGGATTTTTTTCACTTCTTCGCATTTCAACTCCTTCATTTTTGTGGTACAAATATTTTACTCCATTGTGAGCCAAAATCTGTATGCTGTATGCTATTGTTCATTTTGGAACCTAGGAATTTGATTTACCAATGAGGATTTATTACCACATTTTTGTACAATTTCTGATTGTAAGGTTCAGTTGTACACTCTCAGAATAAAAAGTAGAGTAGAGGTATTATTTCTAAAAGTACAAACAGTGTATATGTGCCTCAAAAGGTACAACAGTGACTTTAAAGTACAGTTTTGTTTCTTAAAAGTACATTACATTCTCTTCTCCAGAAGGAGAGGGGTATGTTTTTAATTCTTCATTATAGAACTGTGTAAAATATAACAGCATAATAAACGTCCTAGGGATTAAATGGGACATAGGAAATCAACACAATTTTAAAATCTACAATTATAATAGAATAAGGTAAAATTACATTTCCAGATCAGTTTTCACCAAAATTTCTAGGAACTGTAGAAAGAGCAAAGATTTCTCACTAAAGAAAAATCATGACTCTTCGTCCTGATTCCAACTGTTACATGATTTTTCACAGGCAAACATATCCATTCCTACACATATGTTATTGTAAGCCTTTAAAAGTTGTGTATCATCTTCCTCACCTCTTTCCATGCTGTTAGAAGCCTGGACAGGACTATAGAATGATTTGTCTTAATTACACTTAATCCTCATACCATCAGTCAGTCTGGTGAGTCAACAAGGAATTGTTCAAAGAGTCTGTCTGCTTTAAAGCCTCTGATGTTAGTATGTTAGTAGTCTTTTTTTGCCAATAATAGTAAAGTGGTGTAGTCCTCAATCTCACAGATTGCACCAAAACGTTTTTCCGGACTTTACCCAGATTAGCTGTATGTGTGGATGCAAGTGTCAAGTGTCAAAGTCCAGGTAATGTCCGAGTGAATGCATGTGTGAATATGCCAATAATATTCCGGAGAAACTGCTCCATGTGTGCAGTCCTATACCTAAGATAATCCTTTATTAGTCCTGCAGTGGTGAAATTCAGTGTTACAGCAGCAAAGAAACAGTAAATTACTCAGTAATAAAAAAAGAGTTAACAAAGAAAAAGTTAGTAATTGCAATAAACATAAATAATGGAATATAAAATATAATAAACAATAGAAATATCAAAAGCTCTAAAGAATATTTAGAATATTGCACATTATATTGTGGAATACCAGGGCGGCACAGTGGTGCAGCAGGTAGTGTCACAGTCACACAGCTCCAGGAACCTAGAGGTTGTGGGTTTATGTCCTGCTCCGGGTGACTGTCTGTGAGGAGTTTGGTGTGTTCTCCCTGTGTCTGCATGGGTTTCCTCTGGGTGCTCTCTCTTCCTCCAACAGTCTAAAAACACACATTGGTAAGTGGACTGGCGAAGATTCTCCATAGGTGTGAGTGTGTGTACCTAGCCACTGGAATGCATCGCCTGTTGAGCCCATTGTTTTAGTGTTTTAAGGGATATTCTCGAGCTGCGGTTGTTTAAGAGATATTCTCTGTACAATGGCAGATTAAAAAGAAAAATGAAAAACTTTCTTGCTATGTTGATTAATGTGTGTTGTCGCTATTCATTAAATTTAACCAAAGGCAAAAATCTAAGTCAAAATGAATTACATGTTTTCTGTGATAATGACAAAAGGGATAGGTAAAAAAGCCAACATCCCTCTCATAGTATGGGGGTGGATGCATCAGTGACTATGGCGTAGGTGATTTGCATATGCAAGAAGCTTGATGGGTTTTTTGAGGGACATATGATGGCAACAAGGTGATGACTTTTCTGGGAAGTCCATGGCTATTTCAGCAAGACAGGGCCAGGTCTCATTCTGTATGTGCCAAAACGACATTACACCATAGACAGAGTGTTTGTGCTTGACTGGGCTCTCTCCTATTCAAGCATATCAGTACCAAAATGAAAATGAAAATGTAATACAATACAATGCAAATTCACAATGTAAATAACAATTCACATTTGCAGTTTTTAGACTTCTATGAATAATTAATTCATACATATATTTGAAAGCTTTATAATTATGATTCCCATATGTCTCGTGATTATGCAACAATTGTGTCAAAATGAGTAGTACAATATTATTCACCTAATATGCATTTGCGCTCAGTGGCAGTGCTTTTGAAATGCAGTTTTAAAACTCAACACACTTCTAAAAAGCTGGCAAAATTGTAATTTTATAAGGGAAGCAGTACCTCTCTGCTTTACAATAACAGTATCACCTCTACTGCACTCAGTCAGTGTCAAAGTGAAATCCTAGCCAACTGTCAGTCATCCATCAGGGCGGGGTCAATGGCAAGCTCAGCGCACAAGGCTTTAACTTAAAACATGGTGTCCAATGGGTTTATATCGATCTAGGTGAAGTAGAGAAATAGTCACTTGTGATACTTAATGACTTTACATCTGGTTCCATGAGAAAGTGACCTGAATTAATTGACTTTGAGGCCATGTTTTCTGTTTCATTAATCTGCTTAACAAAAACTAGGCTCTCAAAATATTTTGTACCACCTAATTCTCCCTTGTGTTCCCTCTGGGTGCTCCAGTTGCCTCCCACAGTCTAAAAACACATGTTAATCAGTAGATTTACTGTGCAAAAATGCTCATAGGTTTGAGAGTATGAGCGTCAGGGTTAAAGGTGATTTTTTTTTTACTGGTTTTGCTCATTTCTGATTGGTCAGTTTAGGTTGAGAAGAATATGTAGACTGGCAGTATTCTCAGATGTTCATTTTGAGCAGTGGTGGATGTGTTAATTCTAGCATTAAACACAGAAACCCCTCTAGATTTAGCAATTGAAAACGTGATTTTAAAATACAAAACAACAAAACAATCAAACAAACAAACCAAAAAACATAATATGAGCAAGTCTGGAGGAAGCATCCCTTGTTTGCCCAGACAGATGAATGCTGCTTTGAAGTGTAGTAGTTAGTCAGAGCATGGAGTATGCTGGGCCACTAGCGTAAGGGAGGCATCCTAGACTTTGACCGGTTTAGACCAATGGGGTTCCTATTTGTAAAACAGAGGTAAAGAAAGGTTCTTGTGCTTTGCCCTGTGCTTTGCAACACGCTCTTGCCGGCAGCATGCTGTGGACCCAAACTCCACTGAACAATGTACACAGTGTTGCTGGAGACACCATAACAGACCCTGTAAATAATTCACACATAACTTAAAATGGGTAAATCAAACAGAATATTACACATCAAAGGCAGCTTCCTAGAAAAAAAAAATTCATTTTTGTGGAAGGAGGAGTAGGAGGAGGGAGAGTGGAGGAGGAGGAAGCAGGAGGAGGGAGGTGTGGAGGCCATAGTTTGCGTATGAAAAGTGGAACACATATATTTATCATTAGAGAAGGTTCCAATTCCCAAGCTGGCAGAAGTCCAGCTGCTATTTGGGTTTTCAAGCATCCACAGTCATTTCAGTCATGAGGAAGCAATTACCAGAGAGAAGGGAGAACGTTCGCTGCTCATCAGTTTAAAAGAAGAACAGGTTTTCTTTGAGCCGTGTGTATTCCCCCAGCGCTGCTCTAATAGTGAAGGGGGCACTCCGACAGTGTGAAGCACAAGCGTTTGGGCGAGGAAGTACCTAGAGCTCTTCAAAACAAACAGGCCTCACTCTCAGCTGAGTAAACACACCCGCACGCTCACACACAAACACATGCCCACACTTCTGCCAACACTGACGATGGCAGAAAGGCTGTGAAAACTCAATTTTTATACAATTTCCTTTTTCATGTGGAGTAGCGTAACGTGCGTGCCAACAACCACAAGGCCACGTTTACTCTCAGTCCTGTGAGTTCTCCACAAACACCTCAGGACTTTCACTCTGCTCTATCTAGTCTAACTCACACACACATCTGAACACATATATACACACACACACACACTCACAGTACAGGGCAAAAGTCAAAATCCACGGCTCAAATATGTATTCAAAAGGATGTTCTTCATTCAGTGGGACAACTAGCATTGACAGACAACAGAAGATCAAGCTCAAATTTCAGTTTCAGTAGTAAAAGAATCCACAGGAAGTTATGCCCATCTTTACACTGTGAGAAAACCACCCCACGATGTGGGTCTGAAAAATGTGGAGCTATCAAGAAGCTCTTAGCGAAAAAATTGCCATTAAAATAATAATAAAAAAATTAAGCCCAGACAAAAAAAAACTGTTGGTATTCTGAGAACTCAGCATCACTGAATGAGTTTGGAATTACTGTGAGAAAATAATAAATTAACGTCTCTCCAGATGTCTTTGAACAACTAAAACCCAGTCTCTTATATAGAATGAGTTTTGAAAAAAATTTGAGTTCCAAATCTATACTCCACAAAGTTAGAGTTCATTCAAATCAAAGTACACTTCCAGTTGTACATAATTCTAAATTAGACTTAAAGGCAACGTCAGTGATCCTGGAAACTGCTGCTCTCTCTGGTTTGTTCACATTCAAAAGCTCAGCATCTTTTAAGATGGAACAGTGTGTTTGAGGAAAGAAAATGACTGTTTCTTGTATGTGGCTGAAGTTTCATTTGTTTTTATTCACTGTTTGAATTACCGCAGATTTGTAACCCACATTGTTAACTTTTGTAGCACTTTTGCTTTGTGTTTACGTTCATGCAGTTAGTGAGTATTTAGAGTCCGTTCCACAATAAGTAATCTGAAATAGTCATAATATGTAAATTACCCATCCCTTATGGAGTAGGAATGGAGCAATATCCTCATCACTTTTCATGATTATCAAAGTTTAAGGTCTCTCTCCGCCGTTTAAGCACCTCCAGATGCCATTTCTCTGCTGTGAGCAGAGAGACAGAAAGCCTAGCATACAGTTTACTGACAAGTGGGCTTTGTACATACGTTAGGTTTCCAGTGTTCAAAATGTGTAGATAAATATTACGTACAGATGCTACAACTTAGTTACTGAAAAAAGGGGCTACACTTTGCCCATAGAATTTGAATAAGTTTCATTTATATTGTTGCATTAAAAACAATTTATTAAAGCACAGCTAATTTTCTAGCATGCACTGTAATGTCCACAACTCACAGACGACGGCACTAAAAGAATCTGGAATCTTACCCCACATTAGAGCTTTTTTTATTCACTCCCAGCCAGGCTTGCACTTCTCAAGCTTCAAAGTTTGTTTTTTTGTTTAGTTTTCTTTTCTTTCTTTTATTTTTTCTTTTAATACCAGCCTGCGACATGGCAACCGTAACCAGGGAAATTGAACGTCACAAAGGGGGCCTTTGGACCGACCCGAATCAATCGATTTCTCTCCAACACTTGCTTTTTTCATCCCCCCTCTTTCACTCAAAGCCTTGATCCCTGTGTGTGTGTGTGTGTGTGTGTGTGTGTGTGTGTGTCTGAAACAGAATGTCCCTCCAGCAGTAAGAGAATGGCATCAAGAAACAACAGGTCTTCTTAGTTAATGGGACTCTTCCCTGCTGTCCACTTTAAAAGGCAAATGGACAGTGCTGGTTCCCTTATTGGCAACTCCATCTATTTTTAAAATCAGATGGATGGAAGGATCCCTCATCATCTGTTCTGAATTCCCTGGATAGTTAACACTTTTGTTTATCAGTGTCATTGCTAGTGATCATTACAACACACCACAATATAGTCCTAGAAACAGACCTCTCCTCTCCCAACCCCCCCCCCCCCCCCTCCCTCCTTCACACTTAAAACATCACATTTATTTAAAACCCAATTTTATTTACTCGACTTATCTCTCCTGTAAAATCCTCTGAAGGATTCCTCCGAGTTCACTGCTTAATCAATGAACTTAACAATTGACATTTTCATGGCATTTTCATACTTGCCTGATCAATAAGTCCCCGAAGTAAGTAATTCCTGAGGCAAGGTGTGTGTGTGTGTGTGTGTGTGTTTAAGTGTGCAGTGTAACGCAACCTGTGAGCAGAGAAAAAAAGCAGAACAGCTCTAATTTCCCTGAGTCATTGCTTAAATTCAATAAACCTGTAAGGGAACTCATCTGTAAATGAACACTGAAAGACTGAAATTTTCCTGTTGCCAATATTAACATCAAAATATCAACCATTAATAACAGATGACAGACCACAAAAAGGAAAACAAATGTTATCTATAATGAAGCTTAATATTTTGTAGAAGATATTTAATAGTTAGTTGTTTATATATGCAAAAGTACAACAGTGACCATATAAAGCTAAGTCTCAAATCAACTAATGTTTTCTTTATACATGAATTATGACCAGCCCAAACCATCATGGATGTCTTCCTTATAAACAGAAGGAAACTGCAAAACAAAACATCACTGAATATATTTTTACTTTGTGAAAAACTGCTGTGACTGATCCGCACATACCAGCACAACACACACTTACATGCCTTAACAATGTAACTATCTGTGGTGGTCCTGACCATTAAAAACAAAGTGAACATGGGCTAACAAAGTGTGCAGAGCACAAGATAGACCATAGGCATAGAACTACAAAGTGCACTTACAAAGTGCATGTTTCTAGAACAGTTAAGACATTTTGTAATGTATAATAAAAAGCTGGGATTTATTTATTCTGTTGAAACTTTTTTATTTAATGGACAAAAAAAAAAAAAAATTCAAGTGTCATTGGAGTCAGGGGAAATGTCAGTTTGTAAAAGCCAAGGGCAGGAACCGATGGTTAATCTGTATGACTATCAAACCCTCAGACAGTATTGTTTGAGAAACAATCATGCTTCCATGATGGACATAACCACATCAGATCGAGAGTACTTTGGAACACGGTCCACGGCTGCATCAAGAAATGCAGCCTGAAACTGTATTATACAAAGAATAAGCCATATATTACGTCTGCGGAGAAATGCTGGCAAGTTCACAGGTTTTGTTGCCAGATGAGCGTAAGTGAAACGTGTAAAAAAATGACTCTGTGATGGAGAATCCGTGGACATCTGTGCCAATGGCAGGGGTGGTCTGCGTATATGTTGCTGAACCATTGGTGTAGACATCAGTTTATACATTTGTTTTATAAACTTTTATAAAAATTTGTTATTGAAGAAACTGAAAATCTTTATACATTATGTCTATTAAATAAACGTTCTAGTGAATTAACAAATAGCAGATTTCAGTTTTTATTACATTTTTAGAAAATGTCCCGACATTTCTGGAAATGGAGTTTGTATGGGGCCGCCGCTGTCCAATCAAAAACATGTATCTCCAAACTTTAGCAATTTTACAGTTGAAGGAAAAAAACTTCTTAACTTTCAATAGATTTTGTAGCATATTTATTGGTCCATTCTTCATGAAATTTTCACACAAGGAGGATATCGTTTTTTTTTTTATTTGGCTGAGCAGAGTAGGTATAAATGAAAATGATCCTGTAAAGCCTTGAAGCAAAATTATTCATTTATTAATAAAAAAATCATTAGTATGTATACACATTTTACATTTACAAAATCTTTACAGTTATGAGCAGTGGCTAGATCGAGCAGTGTGTGAAACTGGCTTGATCTGCAAATGGCCAAATGGTGGCGCCATAAAATCAGGAGAGAGCCCTTTTCCTAAAGTAGCAGAGTGAAAGGAGAAAAGTGGAGTGAAAAAGCTGGAGCCTCTCAGCAAGATGTGTGTGTGTGTGTGTGTGTGTGGGTGTGTGTGCGTGCTCTGCCCTGTAAAACTAGTGACTGAAGAAGCAGAAAACAGTGCTCATTTTCAATCTCTGCCACCAGGCTCAGGAGGTGAGGATGAATAATGCTCAGATTCAACTGTGCAGAAACAGAATCACACTGCTCTCTCCTAGACGCAAAAAATCAACAGCCCCGCCACCACGCTCACAATTACGCACACACGCCGGCCGCGCTAGATTGCCTGTGTGGATGTGATGCCGGCTCCCTGCGACGTCTGAAGTAAGACCTACCACAGTCCAATCAACTCAGCCAAACACACACGGCAAACTCACAGGACGCACAAAAGCAAGGGCTGCACAGGTTTCCTTCCCTCCTAAGATTACCGAGAGTGGCCTTCAATTCTGAGGAGTCAAAGCAGTCTTATTGATAATGTCATTCATTTCCACAGTGATGGCGAGACACTTGAAAACAAGAGGAAAACACTATGGCAATCTCTTCTGAACAAACTGCTGGACGTCAGCTAGTGCCCCATTTGGATCTGCAGAGATTCAGGCCTTTTACAGATCTCTATAAGGACCAAAACATTCAGAGAGCTGCCTAGAAGCTTTCAGCAAGTTCTCACATTAGCCTCCCGCAGTAGTTCCAAACGCAGGGAACACAGAACCTCACTGCTATACTCAGAATGTCTATTCATTTATTTAATAGTTCCATGTATGATCATCAGATTCGACATATCTGATATAGACTCTTAAGTAATGTAACTGCATAAAAAATGTGAACTTAGCAGACATGTTTAAGCTGTGAAACAAAACCAGGCAAGTCTAGTTTTGCCAGAATGCCATCAGCTGTAAAGCATTGGGCACACTGGTATTTTGAGGAAAAAAAAGCATTCTTTGTTTCTTGCAACATTTAATGTGAACCTAACTAATAAAGGACACAAAGCCTTTTGCTTACAGTCTAAAAATTTAGAACAAACTTTTATACTCAAGGAGTGAAAATATAAAGAATAATTTAAAGTGGTAATTCATGGTTTCTTCTGTTTTATGGTTTTAAATTTTGAAATACTCTCATTTACGTTTTATTAGTGTTCAACACAGATGAACTCAGCAAAACTGCCAACCAGTTTTATTTTAATGCAAGGAACTTGTTTAAAATAATGATTTGTTCATGAATCAAACATTAGTGGTCAGTATTCTGAACACCAGCTTCTGAACAGGCTTCTGTTTTTCAAACAGATGTTTCAAGATATAAACCCTTTTAATGAACTGGTTGTAAGCACATTAAAAGTCATTAATCATCATTTATAACACATAGGCAGAATGAGCAACAGTGACCTGTTGTTTGCCATAATAGTGAACCCACATCAATCTCCACTGCTAGATCTCAGCTCACTGTCATTGTTTTCCTTTCTATCTGATTATTAATATGTTATATTTAAGGAGTTAACAACCTACTTAATATCTGTGTAACAAACAGATTTTAAACCATTTATATACTGTTAAAAATGTAGTCTCATTTTAAAGTGGTACCAATAAATTTCTACAATCAACACTGGGAACAAAGTCTTGTAAACTTTAGAGCAGGGGGGGATAGGGAATTACTAATAATGAAAAGGTAATATTTAGAAGTTCACTTTATATTGTGACAAGAAAACACCTCTGATATTCTCACAGTTGTAAGGATTGAATAGTTTCATATTTGTATGCAAGTCTTCATAGACACTTTTCTGCTGACATGGTCTACAACACACCAGCACAATTAAACTGACAAAAACATCCATACGCACCTAATACTTAATACAAATATAACACTTTCTAACACAAAGAAAAGGCTCAGTTGTGAGAAATCAAGCTATATAAAAGAAACCAACAAAAATGTCAGAAACTATTGTAGAGTAAGGACTGTGTATTATCGCTATTATATAGATATTATCTACACTGCTGTGCAAAAGTTGGCAGAAAATAAATCAGGAACAAAAACATATATTACAAAGAAAATGACACAGTCTTAACAATGTCAAGTACTTACTTTCTACCATTTCCCTTTATTATAGTTTCTATTCTGTTCGACAAACTGGGTTTCAAAGAACTATGTAAGGATAAGCTCAGTGTACTCACTCTAGGCAATCCATATTGTGCCTGAGCATATTGGACCCCCCAAAGTGCACTTCGCTTGACTATTGTGATCATGTCAGTGTGATCACTAACCGTTCCTTGAGCACGGAACATGAACATGATGTTAATGAATTGAATCTCACTGTAAACAAATATAGCGCGAAGGGGAACACTGGTATACTCATAGACATATATATACAGGGTCAGGGTTAGCATACCTGCCATACTGAGGGGCAAGATTTGCTGGAATTGTCTGTGGAGATATTTATCCAAATTTGTGAGTATTCATACAAATTTGTCCGTATTTGCTACAGACATGTAGCAAATTTTGGTAAATTGTTCAGAAAAACAATTAAGCATTTAACTTTCCTTTCCAAAGTAAGAGGTTTTTACACCTCCAACTCCTTTCAGACCCATAGTGCTGAGATGTCTTCCTATTCAGATTCATAATAAAGTTTGGAGCTTTATTTTCACTCCTGAATTTCTGTTAATTTGGATGAACTATTTGGATGGGGGGAAGTAAGGCAATCACAATTTTACCATAGAACATCTGTACAATGGCAGTGTCGCACAAGTAGTGTCACTGTTACACAGATCCAGGGTCCGTAGGTTTAAAGCCCTGCTCCAGGTGACTGAGAGAGGTTTGGTGTGTTCTCCCATGTCCATGTGGATTTTCTTCAGGTGCTCCGGTTTCCACTCATAGTCCAAAAAAAAAAGTTAGTAGACGAATTGACCATTGTGTGAGTGAATGTGTGAGTGAGTCTCACCCTGCGAAGGACTGGCGCCTGCTCCAGTGTGAGTTCCCACCTTGCACCCAGTGATTCCAAGTAGGCTCCAGACCCACTGTGACTCTTACTGGACAGACAATTAATGAATGAATAAAAGAAATAGATGCCATAACTTGTGATATGATTATTATATTATTTCATTTGCCTAGCTCTTTTAAGTAAATGGAATGTCACTAGCAATTTAATTAGAAAATTAGAGCCTAAAGGGAGCTTTGCCATATAAAATGAACTTGAAGCAGGACAATACTTAACACAATTTGTTCCACATAAAATAAAATGCATGCCATTTTTCCTTTTATGGCTTGGAATAATGGATTCCTATAACTTCAGGTTTCCTCACCATTTGAAAAAGGATATCTTTTCTAACACATGACCTTACAGTTCATAAATTTTCTGACATTATAGACTTGGATGGGGCTTACATCACTGAGAAACACAGGTTTAATTACATTATCCCATACATTACTGCTACTTCCAATGTAAAACCAGTCCCATCTGAATAGTATAAACACCAATTCAAAGTTGGTAAGTTGAGCAAATGAAAATAAAAGAAGAATGCACTGATGTCCAAATTATTCAAACACTGAAAACTGAAAACATTACAAAGACAATATATCAAATGTGGATTTAAAATGTTTTTATTGAGAAATATATGTCTACTTTAAATGTAATGCCAGGAATATGTTTAAAAAAATGAGTCGGGGAAAAAAGACTGGCAAACTTTTGTAACGCTACAAAAAAAGAAATTTCTTTAATTGGCATCAGGTTAGTGACATGATTGGATTTAAAAATACTTCTTTCAGAAGTACTGGGGACGGGTTCACCATCCCATGAAAGACTGCGCAAGCAAATAGTTGAACAACGTAAAAAAAAGAACTTTGTCCATCTACATAATATCATTAAAAGATGCAGAGAATCCAAAGAAATGTCTGTACGCAAGAGGCAAGGCCCAAACCAACACAGCCTGTGATCTTTGGGCCCACAGCTGGCAACACATTAAAAGTTATTAATCAGTTTGTGGATTCCGAAACACATCTCAAATGATTGTTAGTGAACACAGTTTGTCGCTGCATCAACAAATGCAAGTTAAATCTCTACGACGCAGACAAGATACCATATATTAACAGGTTGCAGAAATGTCACTGCCTTAAATGAGTTCATTTAAATAAAAATAAAGTGTACCATGGTCCAAGAAATGAAAATTTGGAGTTATTTTGGGCAATCATGGATGCCACATCCACTGGGCTAAAGAGAAGAGAGACCCTCTGACTTGTTATAAGCAGACAGTTCAAAAGCCAACATCTGTGATTGTGAGGAGAGTCATTGCCGCACATCTTTTGAAGTCACCGTTAATGCAGAATGATATATACAGTTTTGGAACAACATGCTTCCATCTAGACAATATGGTTTATAGTGAAGGCTTTGCTTATTTTTGCAAGACAATGCCATCCACATTCTGCATGAATTACAACAGTAATATCCCATAGCAAAATAGAGGTGCTATATAGGTTCAGAACCACTGAAAATATTCAGTGCATTATGAAATCAAAAGTACTAAAATGGAGACTTGATCTCTGGTGCATTTGGAATATTAAATCAAGCAAGAATGTGAAAACAAAACTTTCAAAACTACAGCAACTGATTTTCTCAGTTCCCAAATGCTTACAGAGTGTTGTTAAAAGAAAAGATGATGCAACATAATGATAAACAACATGTCCTTTTCTGAAACGTATTGCTGGCATCAAATTCAAAATGGGTATATGTTTAATAAAAAAGAATAGAATTTTAGTTTAATAATACAAAATATTGTCCTTGTGCTATTTAAATATAAAATATAGGATATAAATGATATGCACATTGCATTCATTCCCAACTTTTACAGTGGGGTGTATTTAAATGTAGTTAATTGTATCATACAGCAAAGCATAGTTGAATCAGTCATTAAACATTATCTTTTAATGTGCTGGGATTACTGTATGTTTAAAATTATTTGAATAATCTCAGGTCAGAATTTTGAACGCCATAAAATCCATCACAAAAGTTCTCATGTTTTTCTGGCCCTAATACATGTGGACACTATTTCACACGGTCACACACGAGTGATAACTTTTCCATTGCCTGTTCTTATTGCTCCCTCTCCTGTCATCCCCACTGTTTGTCTGTCTCAGGTAAATGTATCAGACTGCGGCGTGGCGTGTATTAAAATTCACACTGCACAGAGACAGGCCAGGAGGATGTCCAGGGCAAGCACTCTGAGAATTGCAAACAATCCACTCTGTAAAAAAGACGAGAGTCTTCAGGAGAGCAACATCTGCAGAAGAATTCACCCCTCCCTTGTTTGCCGTTAAGATAGCCGTGGCTATTGCCGCCACTAATGGCTTTACCTGGTGCTGCCTCGTTCGCATAACTGACGTTTGGTGGAGCTGACTTTGGCAGCCGCTCACTCTGGGCAGCGTCGGTAGCTAACTTCTTCATTTTATCTGCAACGTTTCCCCTTCCTAAACTCCAGGGCCAGCAAATTCATCCTGCAGCAATTACCATATGTTGTGATTGTGGTTTTGGAACAACACCGTGACATCTGTGTTATATTGGCATCTGGGGCACACTGAAAGAACTTCCACCGCCTGCGTTCTGTATCTACATCTACAGAGCAGGTGCTCCTCCAGCCGGAGCTCACTACTGCTTCTGCTGCTGCTGATGGATGATGAAGAACCTGGGCTAAAATCCTGTCTGTGCTCCTGGCTTAAAGGAACAATAAGTCACTTTCACCACCACAATGTAGCAAACATAATTTATGAAAGTGATTATTCATTATTTTTCCTCTTTTTTTCCCTATAATGTACAGCCCACATGAGATGAAAAATATCCAGTTGCCTTGTAATCCCTGAATGAACCAGTTCATGCTGCATAGAAAGGTTCCCCCATAAGGTTACGGCCATGTTTAAAATAGATTTAGTGAAGAATCCCTGATACACCCAGGCCACTAGGTGTCAGCACAATGTCTGTTACATAGAATGAGCAAGAATAACGGAAGAAAGAGGCTGATGGCTCCTTTAAATGTCTGTCTTAAAATGCAATAAACCAAGGATAGCAGTTGGTCTCTGAACCCAAATTAGTTTTGTTGATACAATGCTCATTAGGAGTAGAAACAAAATGGAAATACATTATTCAGAAAGAACAAATCATGCATTCCAATAGTTACAAAATGCAAATATGAATAAATGATGTGCTGTTTTTGTTTATTTATTTTATTTATGTCATAGGTTGCTCGGAAAGTTTTGCTAATTATTTGCTTTACACACCCATTATAACACTGAAATATTTAATGATCCTATCCTTAAAGCCTGAGATATTGTTTTAAATTTGAGTAAGTTCATTTATTCCTTCATTGTCTGTACCGGAGCCTGCCTGGAATTTCTGGGCGCAAGGTGGGGACACACCCTGGAGGGGGCGCCAGTCCTTCACAAGGTGACACACACTCACACATTCACTCACACCTGTGGACACTTCTGAGTAGCCAATCCACCTGCCAGTGGTTGTTTTTGGGGGGGGGACACCGGAGCACCCGGAGAAAACCCACGTGGACACTGGGAGAACACACCAAACTCCTCACAGACAGTCACCTGGATCAGGGCTTGAACCCACAAACTCAATCTGGTAGGTGAATTGGCGACTCTAAAAAAGTGTCCGTGTGTGAGTGTGTGTCACCCTGTGAAGGACTGGCGCCCCCTTCAGGGTGTGTTCCTGCCTTGTGCCCAGTGATTCCGGGTAGGCTCCAGACCCACCACACCCTGATTTAGATTAGCAGTTACAGACAATGAATGAAAGAATGAATTATACACAGCAGGACACAAAATCTGGACTGCAGACAGGTTAGTCAAGCCCACACATGGCCTTCTATGAAGCCATGTTCTCGTCACATGTACAGAATGAGGCCTGACACCTCTTGCTGAAAAACCCATGGACTTCCCAGGACAAGACTTCTTGATGCTGATAGCAATCTGCATGGTCCCTTTTGTAATTAACATGAAAATCATATATATAATGACCTTTTTTTTTTAAAAAGCTGATGTAAGCATGACTTTTATGAACACAGCACATATTTCTACTTTCGTTTTGGCCATCTGAGATGTACTTAGACCCTGATAATGTATTAGTGTTGTAGCTTTCTCCTGGGTAGCAGAGTTTCAGGTTAAAGAACTATTTCATTGCATGGCGGACACTGTTAAGTGACCATTTTTTTTTACTTCCAAGCTCATGTGGCTATATTTATAACAGAAGCATGACAATATCGTATGCAGTGCCATCTGAGGGCTCAAAGGTTATGCTTATTCAACTTCAGTGTCCCTTATCCTACATGGACTGGTATATCTTCATATTTTTGGAATCACTTGACAGTATTTGTTATAAAAGATGATAAAAGACCTAAATACGTTGCAATCTTGCACTGAAAAAATGTCCTGTTTAAACTATGTCACAATGTTCCCATATATTTTGTCATGACATGATAAACAGCAACCTATTTTTGCTCACAAAGGCTGAGCCTATTGTCTCAGAAATAAATGTTCAAGCAAATGTATAAGTCTCAGATTCATGTTCATATTGCATTTTACAATATGTCCCAGCTTTCCTGGTTTGTATTTAAAAAAATATGTATTTCAGGTTTATAGTATTTTTGATTGAAATTCTAATTCATAGTTGGAGCTTCTCATAGACACTGCTAATGTTATTAAAAATGGAAGAACATGCATCTGTTAAACTTCATTGCAACATGAAGAGGAGACTCAGGTAGAATTAGAAGCGTCCGCCAAATCATTCAATGAAGGTCAGATCAAATAAAGCAGTGCAAAAAACAACCGGATATTGTGTCAGGTCCCTGACCTAAGAGTCTTTGAATCTCGTTTTTTCCCCCTTTGCTAGATAGAATTATGCCTCATGCTGCACAACGGGTGGAGAACTGTGGGGAGGTGGGGGGGATGGAGGCGAGCTTTTAAAGTCAATCATGAAAGGAATGTCACTTCACTAATTTATTACAGCTGTAGCAATTAATGTATTAATCTG
This sequence comes from Hoplias malabaricus, assembly GCF_029633855.1. Lineage (NCBI taxonomy): Eukaryota > Metazoa > Chordata > Actinopteri > Characiformes > Erythrinidae > Hoplias > Hoplias malabaricus. Next base: position 10,083,939 of record NC_089815.1, on the reverse strand, counting down.
CAGCTTTCATAAAGCATTAGATTACATAAAGCAGTCAAGAGACTGAATAAATGTGCTCATTTAAAAGTACATTTACAATGAAATAGGAACTAATAAATATGTATTTATTGCCTGTGGTGCTGTGTTGGGGTGAAGGTGAGGCAGCCCCCAGGGAGACAGTCAAGCCCAACAAGACAGAGCAATCAGGAAAACATACACAATACATAAGGCGCCTTCAGAGGGGACTGAAGCTACAGCAATTACTCTCTTTCCCATTTTATTGACCTCAGAGCAAAGTATGGCAGCTACAACTCTTTATATTTGTTACTGCAACCTTCAATTCTTATTATCAAGGACCTGTGTGTTTACATAGGCCTAGTAGAATACCAGTCAACAACATAATTGTGAGCATTTCAGAGTCTCCTGTGCTTCTGTGGGGGAGGGCAAAGAGGATATATACCATTTTAGAGATTCTGTACCAGATCCAGAAGGACAATCTGTTTTAAAGAAGCGTGTAATTAGGCGACCAACACATTCGGCGAAACACTGCCTTAAACACTCCGACCGCAGCACAATGTTTTAATAAATGGGAAGAATACGTCAATTAAAAAGGAGCTATTTAGGCCTTGAAGGAGGGGGCGAACCCTGCAGTATAGGCAGAAATATAATCAAACTCACATTTTACATGGTCATAAATTAGAGCGAGAACACGGAGGGGAAAGACAGAGGGCTTGGGAATCTCCAAAGCGAGAGGAGGAATAAAACCTTCATGGTTTGGAAAATAAACGAATTATCTTCTGAATTATAGCTTTCCTCCGAGTATGGCTTTACCACCACGCGACATTAAAAACATGTGCGCTCTTTTCAAGCCCGGATCGCTGGAGGCAAATTCGTTTCCTCTTTCCTCCGTCACATTGTCACCAGTCTCTCGAGGGGAAAGCTTCATGTACTGTCACATTTTGTATGAATTGAATAGCAGGGATTACACGCGCAAGAGGTATCTCCATTCTGTACGCATTCCCTGAAGGTGTATGCAAAGTGAATAAATATATAAATCATTATGGTTTTATTGCTTGAGAACACCCACAATTATCAAGTCTCAAACTGCTTCCCAACGGGACACTGACATGCTGAGGGACGTGGAGACAAAAGACGATTATGCAATTTACCAATCATATTTCATAAACCTTTTTACAGAAAAAAAAAAAGATGTCTGATCATTCCTGCTGAAAACTGCCTCTGTGATTCTCCCTATCCAATAAATAAAAATGCATTGACACAAAGAGGCTCAAGACAATTCATATTAGTGAACGTTTCTCTTGTCTGACATCAAAATGCATATTTGATCCGAGCTGAGGATGCGAGGCCTTTAGCGGTAGCAGCACAGCAGCCTGCTTGGAGTGGATCTCTCGCTTTGACATTTTCCCATTGTGCACCACAGTGCAGTAGGCAATAATTAAATATCAGGTGCATAAGTCGCTCTTTAATTTGACATGTGTGCTCCAGGCAATAAACACACGTGGGGCAATGGGGAAAGGCATAATTGCAGGCGAATAAAATATCATATCAAGGGCGAGGAGGGGGATCATTGTATCAGGTACCCAGTGACAGCTCGTTTGATCATTACGCCAGGGCTGAAGAGGTTGGCTAATTAGTTGCCATTAAAGCTCACCCCCTAATCAGAGGTCGCTCTTGCATAAAGAATGTCGCTCGCCTCAGATGAATGAACAATGCCGTTAACCCTCTCCTGCCCCTGAGCCCTGGCAGCTGTACCAAAATGAGAGGGAGGGGAGGGAAATGGGAAGTGATATGATACCTGATACGCTAATTAACTTTTTTGGTGTAATGATACTTTAACACAAGAGCAAAAAAGGAACCACAGGCTGAGGTGATGAGATGAAGGGCCAAAATCTGCATGTGCTTCAGGAAGATACAGCTGTACAGTTTATTTTTTACAAAAACTGTGTGTGTGTGTGTGTCTGTGTGTTTATATTTGTTACAATTCAAACTGTTTTTTTAAGCAGTGGTACCATTTTGTACAAATATATTATCATGACTCAATAATATAGATACCACTGTAATAAGAAAAACATAATTTTCTAACATCCTAGTACAGTTTGACAACATTTGGGGCCATTCATTTATTATATCTGGTATTAGACATGAATAAGGAGTACCAGTTTGTTTCATTATCATCACATATTAGTCACTTATTATACTTCTATCTAGTGTCTATTATCTATTATTTTAACTATTATTTTACTACCGTTTATTATCTGTAGTAAACTTTTGTACCAAATATTCACTTCAATTTGCTACCACTAGTTTCACTGTGTGAGATGTTGTATAAGACATTTGTAGCCAGCCATGGCCTAAATGTTACAGAAGTGGGTTTGGGACTGAAAGGTTGCTGGTTCAATCCCCACAAACTGCCAGGAACAATGGGGGCTGTGGGAGTGAAGGAATAGCACTGTCATCCTACCTTAATGTATGGCTGAGCAAGGCAACAAACACAACGGTCCATCACTCAGAGTGTGCTCACTCTGTTATTACAATTTGATTCAATGTATTTACTGTCATTCAGTACAGTTTGTACAAACAATGAACAAGAAAAACAAGAACAGTGTCACTAATGTGAAGCACAATAGCACCGCCTTGTAAAGCACTTCCTAGTTTTAAATGAATGATTGCACATGTACGTGAGTGAGTTACAAGCCAGTTCCATGATATGGTTCACATCTAAAAATGTTGTATGTGCCATATGTAGCTGCAGAAACAGAAGCCAGGGTTCCACTGTAATGCCGTTTTAAAAAATTCAGCGTGTGTCTCAGAGCACCAAGCCATAATAACATGTGGAAAGAGCAGGCTGGAACTAGGGAGATGAAAAGAATGCTTATCAGACAGTGCCACATATGCATTATGTCAACAGTGTAATGTTATGAATTCTTCAGAAAGCACCCAGGTTCCCCCAGTGAGCCTGAAGCAACTTTGGGCACATCTTACTGCAACTTCCAAAGATGGCAAGAAGCGCTCCGTTGAGACACACACGCAATATTAGCTGACAGGGCCATATAAATAATAAGGCACGTAATGCCGCATGTGAACGCCACCAGGGCTTTCAACAGGTGTGGCGCTCGGCCACACATTTCCACTTTGTTCAACAAAGAGCCGGTCTTTACTGCTGACTTGTGTCTGAAAGCTTTGCCTGATCATTCTTTTATGGGCCCTCTCGCCCAGAAAGCACTATATTCACAGGACGTCATGATAATAGACCGGTCAGGGATGTAGGGATTGGTGGAGAGTGGTGGGGGGTAGATGTCTGAGTGAATACATTCGGGGGGACACCCAGGGGAGAGGGGCCATGCGACACAATCTAGTAGCAGGAAAACCCATAGTGTGTGTGCGTGTGTATACATGTGTGTATGTGTGTGTGTGTGTGCTTAGTGGCCATGACCCTGATTCTTCCATCTCCATCAGAGACTTACCAACTCATGCTATTGATGCTGTTAGTGTAAGGAACAAATCACAACCCAGCGGTGAATGGAACCAAACACTTAAAAAGCCTTTTATCAGCTGGGGTTACTTTTACTGACTCATACTTGAATAGGGCACCAAGGGCTCCGAAAAAATAACACATTGGGAAAAAAGTGACCTTCAAGGTGTTGCAAGGCAAACAATGTTTTTTAAGATTGTTCTGCTTGACAATATTGACTGGCGAGAAAACATCCATAGCATTGCAGACTTTAACTTGGTACCTTTTCTAAACATCTAAACCAAAAAATAAATCAGTAAACTTTCAAAAATCAAAGTATGACCTTCAGATTTTCCCTTCTTTCAAACTGATACATGGTCTATTATCAGAAGTATTGTAGCATCATATAGGTCTGTGCTTCCAGCCCAGGCCAATGCCTCTCCTGAATATTATAGAGATTTCCCCACTCTTACAAACAAAATTCACTAATTATTTAACATGTTGTACTTTAATTCAGCTTTGTCTTAATGTGGAGAATGTGAAGGCCAATTACACAGTAAATCTCAGATGGCAAAAACATGTAGACAGCACCATTGCATTGCCACAGATAAACTGACAGATATCAATTTTGGTTTTACATTTTTAAAAACAGTATATAAATAATGTATATGAACAAATAATATTAAATATAATATTGCACATTTATTATGTGTTAATCCTCAGAGCAGGGTGTTGTATGTTACCGCTCATTAAGTTCAGGGTCGCGGTGGGTTCGGAGCCTACCCAGAATCATTGGGCGCAAGGCAGGAACACCCTGGAGGGGGCGCCATTCCTTCACATTTACTTTTTTTTCATTAATTCATTATCTGTAACTGCTTATCCAATTCAGGGTCGCGGTGGGTCCAGAGCCTACCTGGAATCATTGGGCGCAAGGCGGGGAACACACCCTGGAGGGGGCGCCAGTCCTTTACAGGGCAACACAGACACACACACACATTCACTCACACACTCACACCTACGGACACTTTTGAGTCACCAATCCACCTACCAACGTGTGTTTTTGGACCATGGCCAACCGGAGCACCCGGAGGAAACCCACGCGGACACAGGGAGAACACACCAACTCCTCACAGACAGTCACCCGGAGTAGGAATCGAACCCACAACCTCCAGGTCCCTGGAGCTATGTGACTGCGACACTACCTGCTGCGCCACCATGCCGCCCCATTTACCGTAAGGACAGTACTTTTAAAAAAAATCTCATATATATATATATATATATATATGTGTATGTATGTATGTATGTATATATATATATATGTATGTATGTATATACATGTCTATATATATATATATATATATACACACACAAATGTTTGCTTTTTTGTGAAATAGTAAGCCAGATTGAACATTTTTATCATTTTATCTTAATAAAGCTTTGATCAGTCAGCCCTCTGGTTTTTTATTTCCATCACTGAAGATTATAGTGCTGTAACAGCACTTGTGTGGAGAGCTGTAGACATGTTTTTAAATATTGTGTTTCCTGAGCGAGTCCCTCCCTGTAAAGAATGAGCTATGAGCTGTAAGTGTTATCTGCTTGTCATGGAAACATGCTTCACAGAACATCACATAACTCTCAAAGTCATACGTCAGCCACCAGTTCTGTCTTCCATTCCACTCTGAACCATTTATTTATTTATTTATTTATTCCCTGTATCATCATAATATCATCAAAATAGAGGAGGTCGACCTCATGGCTACTAAATAAAACACAGACTTTCTTTCCAACACCCACACCTCCCAAAAAAGCAGCTGAAGGCAGAGTGAGTGGCAGTGTTACAAATGACCCTTTAGGTTTATATGAAAGGCCTAGATACATGTCTGCACTGAATCAAATGCGATTTGTCAAAATATGAAGTGTCAAACACTGGCAAATATATTATTGACCACATCTGGACAGCATATAGATTTATAAACAGAGAACTAGATTTTTTCATTGTTTATTTTGAGGTCTAGTTGTAACACTATCACACACTGCCATGTCGAGACTGTATTTTAGCCTTGTTAGCTATCACTGTGAGTTGTTTACAGGGTTGAAGATTGTGCTCTATTACAGCCATTAAAATGGTGAATAATATGGTTGGACTCTGCGATTATATACAAAACTCAGAAAGTCAGAAAATATCTGTCAGAATTCACAAACGATGTTCCTGTATCTATAGGAGATTCACAAAACACATGGAATCCTCAAACTATGTTTTACCCCACATTAAGAGTTATTAAGCAGCACACTGATGCAATTTCTGGGCCTTATTTCAATCACTTTCACAATTAAAACCTAAGACAGGCTCCTAAAACAAAGATGGTTGGCCTATGATAGAAATGCCACAAAAAGTGCAAAACAGTCTTAGACAGAAGTGTCTTATCATTTCCCTCTGTTGCCCCATCTCCAAAGCTACAGTTAGCAAATTCAAAAAACTTCCAGAGTCATAAGCCAAAAGCAACTGACTGCATCTCAATGGTATTCCAATGCTGGCCCTTGTTAATTAGATTAATCCTGCAATGGTAATTTACAGGCTTTTGGTCCAAGCATATGATATTCATTTCCTCGCAGCATTGTGTGAGCTCTCAGTGTCTTGTGTGGATGCATGTGAAGGTTGTGTTTTTTTGTGACAACGAGGCAAAATGGTAATGCAAACACTTTTCATTATTTGCATGGTTTATGTAGTTTAGAAAAAAAAATCATAGGATTGTATAAATTAAGACTGCTTGAAAAATGTCATAAATAATGAAATGTGTGCGCTATTTTCCCAATCCTGTTTTTGCCTTATAAATAAATTATCATTTGTTTCTCGGCATCGTCGTACAAAAGCCTCAGACTCCTCTCGCACATTTTAATTATTATGAAATAAATGCAACACGAACGGATGAAGTGTGTCTTCAGAGAGAGAAAGAGGGAAAGAAAAAGAATGAGTGAGTGAGTGAGTGAGATAGAGAAGCCGACAGAGAGCGAGAGTGAGTGAGAGTGACTAAGCTTGCTCTTGTTCAGGTCTGGCAGTAATGCTCAGGCTAACCAACAACCTGTGAAGGATTAACAGCGTCGGATTGGTTGAAATTACCCACCATTGATAAAGTGGTACAATTTAAGAGCCGACATTTTTTTTTCTCCCCCTACCTTCCCTTGCCGTTTTTTTTTTTTTTTTTTTTTTTGTAAAAAGTATCCCTCAGCAGCAGCTGTTGCCATGGAGCACGGGGAGGAGGAAGAACATCACTTTCACCCATGTAAACAGCGCTATCCCGGGACACATCCGTCCCGGCCGTAATTAGGATCTGCCTTTGGCTTTGGCGTGAAATGGAGGAAAGGAGAGGGAGGTTTATTTTCAGGGCCCCAATAACATCTGCAATACAAACACTCCACCTATCTAACCACAGTGCTGTCAGAAAGATGAATCTTTCACATACACACACACTCCCAGAAATAAAAAAAGCACACATATGAGACATCAGGCCTGCAAGAGTCGCTATTACCAGCCCCTTCTGTACTAGAAGCACTAAAGGCCTAATATAATACTAGAGCATGGCACTGGCATCTGTGTCAGAAACAGTCCTCCCTGCCCTAACCCTTAGAAGAGCAAAGTATTGTTCAAGACAATCAACAATATACACATTCAGACTTTTTGGAAAGAATATAAACTGTATGTTGAGTCCATGTCAAATAGATTGTAGCACTCTGTTCAAAATCACACCTTAGTTAATGCTAAAAGAAAATAATAAATTAAGTTAATGCATCTCTGCACAACTGCAAGTAAACGTTTGAACTTGTAAAATTGATAAAAACTTTAGGTGAGCATTGTGAGTATTCACGGCTGTCATTAATATATGCATTCACATTAGCCAATGAGACGTCATGCATACGCATTGATAATTCTAGGTTGCTCCAAGACCGACTGCTTTTAATATTAATGACGAGATGAATATTTGATGAAGTCACTGCATAAATGTATACATGTGTACATTACATTGTACATTATTGCATGAATTGTTTTTTGTTCATTCGATTTAAGGGGAGTAGTTCGTCCTAAAGACGATAATGTAACATCTAATCTGTACGTCCCCTTTGCGATCAATTTACCACATAATGAAAACAGCACTTGACAATCTCATTAAGGTTTTTATATATGATGGATATTAAGGCTGTCTAAGTAAACACATTAATAAATGTTTAATACCACTAATTTTGACCCTTCAAACCATTCTTAATAATGCAGACTGAAGGCCAGCTACTCTTATACAATATTGTGCTATGTTAGTGATAGTGATAATTGTGATAGCAGCTAATGGGGATCCAAATAAAACAATAATAAAAAAAAAATCAATAGTGAGTATGTCCCTCTTGTTTCAAAGACAGCATAAATGGTCCTTAAAAGGCAATACCCTAGAGCTTCTTGACAGCTACACATTTTTAGATTTCTCAGTGTACAGGGAGAACACAAACACCCTGATTTTCTCCTCTCTCTCAAAGTCTTGGGATGTTTTGATGTCTTACGGTTGTTAGGAGTGTCATTTTCAGATTTAACTGACTGAGAAATACACCCTTAAAAATGATATATTCTAAGAACGAGCTTGGCTTTAAAGGAATGAAGGTTGGTCTTTGACTTTTACACCATACTGTATGATGATGACATATATGCACGCTTAATACGTGGGAAATATCACTGCAATTGTACTCTACCTCAGTGATGTACTTTATGGATACAGTAATATAAAAACTGACTTAATGTAGGATTATCATTACCCATAGAAGCAACACTTACAGACACTTTCTTTCTGTGTAAGAAAAACTCTTTCTGAGGCAGTGTTCAGGTAAGATGCATGTTGGTGTGTGTACCACATTAAGGTAGAGATGAATGCAGTGTGTGTGTGTAGCATTGTCTGTAGCCTGGGCGCGTTCCTGGGGCTCTTTGAAGGGCTGAGGCAGAGCTGTCTGTGATAATTAGAGTGCAATGACCTTCTCATTAGAGCCAGGAGTCCTCGTGATTATTTCCCCCCTTTTTCTCTTAACGCAGGCCAGCCGCAGAGACAATCTTGGAATATCAAAGCAATTCTCTAAGATATTTATTAGAGCCCAAATTACAAAAACACATAGCAAAAACCTTTGAATTACCAGCCCCACTAATGTATGCAGAGCCAAATGAATGGTTCAACTTCTTTTTTTTCCTTTCTCTCTCTCTCTCTCTCTCTCTCTCTCTCTTTCACCCCTCTCTCTTGTAGCTTAAATTTTTCATTACAAATTTCCGGGGCTTCAAAGTAGCATCTCGCAGCCGGTCTCCTTTCTTCTCGGTGGCGTGACAAAGAACTGTCAAAAACTGTCCCCGTGTTTGCTACTGTTTTTCTCTTTGCCTTTATTCCTCTCTTACATCTAAATGTCAAATAACGCTGTTTAAATACAACACAGCATCCCTTCATCTGAGTGAGAGAGAGAAAGAGAGCGAGAGAGAGGGCGAGAAAAGAAGGCGAAAATACAGCAGAAGGCGTCTAAAAGGGGCCTAATTAATCTTGCGCATTGATTTTGTTTTAGTGTGATGTATTTGATGGAGAAAGAAAAAAAAGAAAGAGAAAGAGATGACTCTGGAAGGGGCTCTCATTAAAATCATTAGCAGCTTGATGTCAGCCGAAAACATCTCACTCTCTGCTGCTTAAAAGCACATTTGCAGGTCCCTCTTTAATGTCACAAGAATGGACTTCTCTAAAGATTAGGAGAGATGGCCTTGCTGGGCTTTCTCTGCCGTGGCTTAAAACAGGAGGCACAAAGAGCCTCTGTGTCCACTGATCTGGACAGAGCCCAAGCTGTCCAGCGCAGGAGACAGTGGCCGAACCTGAGCACGGGCAAAACAGGAGGTTTTGACACATTCCCTCCAGCTCCAGGCGTTCTGAATGAGGCCTGTGTTGAGATGCAGACAGTGGGGGCTGAATACGGGTGATTAAAGACACAGGTTTCATCGCACAACTGTCCACACAGAGCCACTTCAGAGCTACTCATGGCTTAGTCGACTTGGAGTCTGTACCTTCACTTATTTTCACAGTGGTAGAAATCATAACAACATAGGAAATGCTTGCTCCAATGACTAAAGCTTTTATTATATCCAGTGTGGACATGCATGTATGCTAACTTTTCTGGAGGGAGATTTACTCAAAAACATCCCAGGTGCTTACCTCATTAAACCAAACAGCTTCACCTTTGGATACGTCAAGACCCTTGTGACCTTGTTAAAATCTGCCTCCAGAGAAGTTACTGTGTGCACATGCATTCACATGTCATAGTGAACTGCAAGTAAAACTGGAGCTTTCAATGTTTTACAGCAGTTTCTAGCACCATAAAAATATGCATTAGGCCTCTTTGGATGCACATTATTAAATTCAGTTTTTTTTCCTTGGGAAACATTAAACATTATTTAGAGCACAGTTCTGATCTGTATTTTTAATGCAAAATATTATCATTGTGTTTTCTTGAGCAACATTGTAATTTGGTACAGAAACAAAAAAATTCTGCTTTCTTACATTATGTGCTTTACATATCAATCACTTACAATTAGTTAAATATGAAGCTGAGTGTTGTAAAATATGTAAAAACATGATAAATGCTTTTATTGTCATTACACAGCAGTACAACCAAATATAGACTCACCTTTTTAATGCATGGCGGTGAACATACACATACGAAAAGGCAGGCGGCCTCTCAGCATCCGGGGAGCAGTTGGGATTTAGGTGCTTTGCTCAAGGGGGCAATTCAGCCACAGATGCTGAGGGAAGAGAAAGTGCTGTTCCTTAATCCCATTGCTCCTGCTGGTCCAGGGAACTGAAACAGACACATTATGGTCCCACATTCACTTATTTAAACTTTAGACCACAGCTGCCTATATATATATATATATATATATATATATATATATATATATATATATATTACAAAACAAGAACATGATCTCATCTTGATTTTACATGCACATACCACTTTAAGTCATTTATTAAACCCCAAGTAAATATTCCCTAATGCCTTAAAAGTGGCATAGATTTAAGTTCTATGAATGTGCAGTTAGTCCCTTTGTGTATTTCTATTTACATCTCTACCACTCGACAGCAGCTCTAAAGGTCTGCCCCACAACCTGATGGGACTTGTTCCTTAGGTTTATGATGTAAGAAACTCTTACATCTGTCTGAATTCACTGCTTTGAGACTGTCTGTGACATGCTGAGCCTTGGTGTTGGCTGCTTATTTTGCACGATACATGTTTTTAACAGAAAAAAAAAATGTTAAAAAGGACATGTTAACAAGGTAAAAACGAATGACTTAATGAGTGTAAAAATTCTGGTAATTTTTTTAAAATATAAGTATGGTTCAAGACCTGCATTAGCTTTAAACAGCATCAGATAACCACTTTGTTCATAAAAATACCAAGAAGTAATCCAGTGTTCATTTGGGTACAGTATAAGATGAGCAGTTTTTTTTTATGTCATATAGATTCAGAAATCACATAGGCAGGTCTATTTAATGTAAGCATTAAACCTACAACAAACCTCACGCATCAGATACCAAACTTTTCATGGCTAATGACCTAGTGTACTATGCAAAAATATCCACCTTTCATTTAACTTCTAGTAAAAATACCATAAGGTTACTCACTTTTCAGCATCATGAACAAAAACTGACAACTCTATCAAGGGTCCGGCAGGTCTTGGGGGGATGTTTATGGTATGCTGTGATTAGTACGTACCAAAATTGGTCCAAGGAAGGACAACTGGTTAATCTGTGATGGGGTCATTGGTGTTAATCGTTAATGCATGTGGGAAGCGAAGGCTAGCCCATCTGGTCTGATGTCACAGATGGAACTACTGTAGCACAAATTGCTGAAAAAGTTAATGCTGGCTGTGAAAGAAAGGTGTTAGACCACACAACACATTGCAGCTTGCTAAGTATATAGCTGCGTAGCTACAGACAGGTCTGAGTAGTGCCCATACTGACCCCTCTGCTCATATGAGCTACATCATGTGGATGGCTGGGTGCATTTTTCTTTTTTTTTTTTTAACTTCCGCAAAGTTCAGACTTCAGGCCAGTCCAATGTTCTGATAATACCAATATGGTCTTTGTGTGATTTTTAATGTTCTTCTTTTCTGAAAATAGCTTTATCCATGGACACAAACACCTGTGGATTTGTTCAGATTTGGAATGAGTGAAGCTTGTTTTTCTTCTGTCTCGCAAAGATGAACAGCTTAAGTACAGTTTATCAGACAGGGAAAAGTCTTTAAATAATTTGGTGAACTCAGTTTTGAATTTATTAGGGAACCACGCACATCATTAACATTCTTTGACTCTCCTCCTGAAAGATCTCCTGGAAAAAGATCTATAACGTACTTAATGGCTGTAAATTACTTTACATTTGGGTGTCTAAATGTATAAGTTGTGCTTTTTTTTTGTTTGTTCATCCTTTAGTCTTTAAACTGACACCAACATACAAAGAAGGTTCAACATGACTGAGGGTTATATATTAAATATCATTCTATATTTGTTCTCTATTATTTTACTTTGTACAGGCTGGGTTTTTTCAGTGTGGCTCTATTAAAACGGAGATGAAAAAGACTGACTGACAAACATCGCTGTACATCTCCCTCACACAGACCCTCCCCCATGTCAACAGTGAACAAAGCCACAGCCTCCAAAATAATTACATCGTTAAAGCCGTGCAGCACCAATTAAAGGCTGACTTCCCTTACCTGTTTTCACAGCTAATTAAGAAATTAACCCTGCGTTTAGGCTTTGGCATCCTGCCTACATTGCTAATAGGTAAGAGACTTGGGAGGAGAGAGAGAGGGGGGGGGAGAGAGAGAGAGAGAGAGAGAGAGAGAGAGAGAGAGAGAGAGCAGGAGAGAGAGAGAGAGGGAGAGAGAGAGAGAGGGAGAGAGAGAGAAAGAGAGAGAGAGAGAGAGAGAGAGAGAGAGAGAGCAGGAGAGAGAGAGAGAGAGAGAGGGAGAGAGAGAGAGAGAGAGAGAGAGAGAGGGAAGGGGGCTACCACTGTAAACACAGGACTGGACCAAATCCGCATGACATGGGCCCTGATTATCTCACTTTAAGATGCTGATTGGTGTTGACATGAGGTTAAAATGGAGGGAATTGTTGATTTAGGTTAATCACAGATTGATTGAGGGGAAATTAAACATTTGCTATGTTTTAAACACTTTTAGATCACAGTCCATGTGCAGCGTAAATCTGCTGCTTGGACCCGGATTTAGTCTTTAGGTCAGGGCACATATGAGGAATGGGATGTCTGGTGCTAAAGCCAAGACCTAGTGTGTGAAATGCTCTGAAGAAGGAATGCACTTGAACGTGGGCCATTAACTTTAACCCCCCCCCCCCCCCACCCCTACCCAATCATCACCGCCCCACCCAGCATGCCTTAAGCATGCTGCACCTGCGAAGCTCCCTCCTATATGAAGTGCAGTATGAATTAATCACACGGGGCCCTATGCACTTTGATGCAATTTCTAACGCACATTAATGAAGGATGACAGCTGTAACTAAAGGCAGAATGATCACTTAGAATTTAAATAAAAATCACAGCTCAGTTAAGAAGAAAAAAATCCATTTGCGTGAGCGTCTTTTTTTTCCTCCATCTCTCTTTATTTACACCACCCCATCCCCAAACCCGAGCTTTCATTTTTCTCTGAAACGGATGCGTGTGAAAAGACGAAATTATCCCCAAATTGGAGCAACACTTCCATTCTGTCTTCCATAAATGCATTGTGATGTATGAACACTAATTGTACATTGTGTGAAGGTATGGCAGACTCCCACAAAGGCCCCTTTCACATCGCACCATTTCAATTTCAATGACTTATCAGTCGCTTTGTCGCTTGTTTGTTGAGGGACTCCCTTGCTTAATTCCTAGGTTACGCGGATATGGGTTTACGTCGTCTGCCCTTTTAATGCAGGAAGAGAGTTTCAATTTGCAAACAGCCGCTGCACGACTAGCGGCGGGATCACTAAACCAAGTGTGCCGAAAGCGCAAATACGTTGCAAAAATATCTCATTAAGATTGTTAAGTGACCTTCAGCTGTGTTAATTAAATTTAAGGCTGCGAATGCAGCGACGGTGTGGTCGATTCTATTATTCATCATTGGCCTGTAATGACATTTCTCAGCTGTCAGAAGCGTTGCAGGGGGTCTCCTGTGAGGATTGGGGTGAATAAACGATCATTCACAGAGGGGACCCTGAGGGGGTGCATGCAGAAGGGAGGAGGGCGATGGGCGAGGGCAAGAGCTCTGCTGTGTTTATCATAAACACACACACAACAAAGCTGATAAATATGGATACAATATGCAGAGCGTCGGTTCGCTCGTGACCTCGCTGGCTCTAGAACAAACTCATATATCTCCCGCCCAATAAAAGGCCTTAACTGGATCCTAAAGATTTAATTAAGATGTCAGCTGGTGCGGGTCACTCGCAGTGCAGGATCACGGGCAGGGAAGATATACTGGACCACTACAAAGGCCCAGCTGAAGCAGAGCAGACTGGCAGCCTCATGCAGGAATTCATGTCTCCTGATTTACTAAGGGAGCCTCACTGTAAAACACTGGCATTTTAAACACATTCGCAAAGGCCTGTAGAAGACTCTCTCAGAGCTTTGACCAGCTGCGGAAGGCGCAAGAAGAAGCTCCTCGTCATGGGGCAGTTATTATTGTTTCACTCTGAGCTGAGTTGATATAGAGACAAAAGCAACTTTGGTTACAAGAGTACCACGCTTGCTCTCTGGGGGAGCTTCGTGAAGTAAACATCTCTAACTTAAAAAACATCTAAAACATCCTCCTTCTTCATAACAAGATAACAAGACATTGACAGACCACAAAAGGGAAAAAAAAGCTTTTTTCACTGGCTGTCATGCTGTTATCTCTGAAGCCTTTTCGCATTTGGCGACAGCTCAGATCTTGAGGGGCACTTAAGCGGGTGGTTTGGGGGGCGGTGGGGGATGTGAGGGCATTGTGAGTGACAGTGGAAAAGCAGCAGGATCCACCATTGCCCCTACTCTCCCGCAGACTGGCCTTCATGTGGACTCGCAGAGCCATGTCACAATACTAAGGCCCTCCATGGCTAGGCAGAGCCACAGAGAAGAACGGCTCACCAAGGGGCCTGCCATGAACTTGTCCCGGCAGATCAGGTAAGACAGCTCTGTCCGATTCCCTTTGCTTCCATGTCCACAGGAGCTCACGTCTTATCCGGCTCCATCTCGTGCAACACTCGCCCTGTCCCTTAAGGCCGGATGGCGTATTATCCCATCCATTTTGTTTTTCCCAGTTTGGAAATAATAGATGAATAGACATGGGATGGGGGTAGCACAGAATGATTTTTTTTTGGGGTGCCCCCAGTTGTGCATTCTCTATGCATAATTCAACTGCAAGAAGAGGCTTTTTTTGAGCCTTTTGAATGACTAAATACCAAAGGCACACAAGGTTCTAAAATGTATCTTAAGTGTATTTACAGATTTACACGACCTGCAAGGCACCAGGACACTCTCTACTTTGCTTACCCTTAATAGTAATAACATAAATGAGCTTTAAAGAGTGAGGGCTCTTCTGGGTCATAGGCCATCCACGTCGTTCTCAATCGCTCTCTGCATGTGTCTGACCAAGCAAAACCCCAGCGCCTTTGTTAAAAATTCATCATCGGCTGTCAATAATTAACTGCTCATTATTTGAACTCAACGAGGGCTCTGATTCCAAAATTAATGTGGTGCTAATGCACAGGGTGAAGCCCCACTCCTAATAGCTCGGGCTCCACCATGAAAGAAGCCTTCTTGCATTCTTCCTCAGCCGTATGAAGAACAGAGAGCCTTAGTTCTCCATCAAAAATTTACAGCACTTGTCCCTACTTTGCGGGGTTACGTCTTGCAATTTTTTGTATTCTGTAACTGAACAAGACTTTTTTTTTCCAACTACAGTTACAGAAAATGGAGCTTGTTATCTCCGAGCTCTTAATGGAGAACCTTAAAAGCGAGCAAAACTTTCCTGGAGAACTGCTATGAGCAAATGTCCTTTGAGAACCGAACATAACGAGAGGAATTAGCTCAGATTGTCATAGAGAATCATTGTGAAGGGATCTGTACGAGCTTTCGCTCACTAGCTTCAGCCACGAGGAGATTGTCCCGGAGCAGTAGAGATGCAAAAGCAACCATAATCATCTAGATCAAAGGCAAAAAGTTGCCGTTTCTTCTCTGACAAACTTTCAGGGGTTTGTTAATAACTGTGCATTGAGAATATCTTTTCTTTATTGTTGTTTGTTGTTGTTCTGATGTACAGCAGGAAATCCCTCACTGATCCATTTGAGAATTGCACGCCAAGCGTGTACTGGAAGCATGCGCAAGGGTGCGTTTGTTTGTGCGTATGGCTTTAGGCTTTGACTCTGCTGTAAACAGAAGCGGGGTATGGAAGCACACACGCTCAAGACACACATACGCTCCATTGTTATTACCCTATTTGTATAATTAGCCTGCTAAATTGCTCACATCAAAGCCGCCCAACCCTTAAAGACGCCCATGCTGGAGAATCATGGGCTTTCTGCCTGTTCTGAAACATTAGCTTGGATTGGCTAAATGTTTGGATTGAAGTTAACTGAACAGGGGATTGACAAGCTCTCACTCCAGGCTAGAATATGTTTACTCTGCCTGTCATTGTTTCCCTCTCCCTGGAGGGCCGAGACCTGTTTTCCTGTGCTTGATTAGAGACCTGCACGAGTCAATAAGTGTCTCCATGTAAGTCTGTGCGTTCAGCATTGTTGCGTACCCACGAGGCCCCGGGAGCAGAATGCTGTTAAATTAAGCGTGCTTTGACTCCGGGTAAGTCACACAATCATGGGGCAAGACGTTAATCAATACTGGCTTTCCAATATGGCACACATCCCTCCTCTCTCTCTCTCTCTCTCTCACTCTCTCTCTCTCTCTCTCTCTCTCTCTCCCTCTCTCTCTCTGGCTCTTTCCCACAGTCAAAAAACAAACATGACATGTAGCATGGTGTCACTAATTAAGTGAATTGTCTCCTCTGACAGCCAGCACAGTAGTGAATGCTTCAGGGCTGCGTTCGCTAACGCCACTCAGCCGAAACACTGAAGTCTCCCCCACTTTCCTTGCATTTTTCCTTTTTTTCTCTCCCTCTCTAGTCCCTTAGTGCTGAGGATGTGCTGATTCTGCTTCTCTGCTAATACTGAAGCGAACAATGATGGCCTTGCAGCCCTTGTCAGAGGTGGTTTTGCGGCAGCTTGATTGACAAAACCAAAGCTGCCTCTGCCATCAACTTACAGGCAATTACTATTTAATGTGTCTTACTTAAAAGCATATGCAAAATTAAGGTGAAGTCACAAAAAAACACACATTTTATGTGGTATTTAAAGAATAATATGCATAATATATTGGCCTTTAATATTGATGAGCGGGAACTTTTTAAATATTTCTTGTCTTAGACTACTCTTACACTGAAAGCTTTGACTCATCATCTCAATTAATAACTGAGAAAGTGAGAAAGGAGGGGATAGGAAGTGCAGGAGTGCAGGCTAGCAGGAGGGACTGGGCCGAAAGGGGCTTAATTCAAATTTCTCTAAAGCTTTAAACTGGCATTAAGCATGATTTTAATAAAAGAGAAAGAAGAACTTGAAATCAGAACTGCAGAATAGACTTACTGACAGATACAGACTGAACAAGGAAAGAAAGAATGGAATAGGAAATACAGAATGAAACTGGATATACCCAGCGGATTCGCAAGTCAGGATGGATATTGTAACAGTAACAAATTAAAAATAATGTGCAAATACAAAATTTCATCCTGTTCTTCAGTGATTAGGATCGCCAACATTCCACCCAACTGCCAAAAGCGTCCTGTGGGCAGCGTCTAGTGTCCACTGATCATGGACTAAAGGATGACAGACACAAACAGCAACAGATGAGCTACGGTCTCTGACTTTACATCTACAAGGTGGATCAAGGTAAGTGTGTCTAATACATGAAAAATGAGTGGGCATATTGTTTAAACTCCAGCAGCACTGCTGTGTCTGATCCAGTCGTAACCGTGCAACACACACTGACACACCAGCACCACTTCAGGGTCACTGTAGTCTCATTTATACAGGCTCTACCCACAAGCATATAAAGATTCTGACTCTTTCAGTGCATCAGGGTTGCCTCAGTGTCACGATTCTGCCATTTGCATTCTTATTGGCTCTCTGCCTCCTTCTACATGTTATGCTAAAATATCAGACTTGTGATTGGTCCTTGTGCGTGTCAGTCACTGCAATAGTAGGCGGTTCTTGGCCACATTAGCTCTCCACATTAGAGAGTCTGGCACTGCGAGGCTAGGGTCACTTTAATGCTTATATATGAGTTCGTACAGGCTGATCATGGTGATGAAAGTTTGTTAGAACCTTTGTCATTAGTGCTTCACAATTTTTACACGCTTAACTGGGAGTGAAAATAATTTGTTTCATTTGAAGCATTTTAGGTTAGATTAGTTTCAGATCTGGACACGTGAGTGTGTTTGTAACTGATTCTTTAATTGCTTTTAACAGCTTTTAATGTTACTTTCTCACCCCTAGAATTAGGTCAATCTGACATTAGGCACATGTAATAGCTCCTGATGATGTATCTGTGGCAATATCATAATCACAATATATACAGCCTATTAACGGACTTAGAAACATGTAATAAAAATATTGAGAGTCATAAAGATTACTTATGTTACCATATTTACATTTTTACTAATACCAAAGTACACTGCAAAACATCAGAATGGTCAGTCACATTTCTTAAAAAAAATAGGGCTGACCACCATGCCTGCTCATCTTTTTACACCTTACTTTTGGTCTAACGGACAGTTGGAGGTCCAAGCCAACATTAGAGAGGAACAAGGAGTAAGGTTAAGAGATAAAACCAATCTGTTTATTTTATTAGCTGGGAGCCCCCAGGGGAGCGAGAGAGTCCATGAACTGTCAGGACCTATTAAACATGTAATTCTTGATGGAGGGAAACTTTGTACACAGACAGTCTGAGAAATGTGTTATTAAAAATATGAGCATGGCCGTGGAAAAATAAATAAATAAATAAGAAATACTGATTAAATTTTAAGCAGCCGACGGGCCGATAGTTTGCCTGAGGCGTATTTGTCAGTTTCAAAGGGTGTTTTTATTAATTTTGTATTTTGCATTTTGTTAGTGGAAAGAGCCTGCTCCACTGGGAGCGCCACAAGCTATAGCCAGCAGAGCCTATAGCAGCAAGAGCAGAGCCACAGAGAATGTCAAACAGATCCAGCACGCACACACACACACACACACACACACACACAGAGTCAATTCAGCCAAAACTCCACAGTGAAAGCCCCACGACCTCCCACACAAAAACAACATAAAAGCATGTGGAAATACATACACGCGCACACACACACACACACACACACATATATATATATATATATATATAGAGAGAGAGAGAGAGAGACATACACAGTGTATAGGGACGTACGATTGAATCAGCCAAGATTGGAATCAGCAGATTTTTCCCTCCAAAGATGTGACTGTCAATCAACCATTTATTTTCTTTTGACTGATATGTGTGTAATTTTCTGAAAGGGAAAATTAGACCTTGCTTAATGAATGTAAAAGTTTTTTAAAAGAAAAATGAATATTTTTTTAACACAAGAAACATTCCCATCTATTTTACAAATTCATATTGTGCATAAACTTAACTGTAGCAGAGGTGCTCTTTTTATGATCACTAAAATGTCCAGTACTATTTATGCAAATAAGCATGATCCATAAATAAAATATAGTATATCAAACCAGGCAAATGAAATTTAGGGCACAAATAGATGTTTTAATGTTAGAAATTAAATATAGCTTATGTGTCAGTATTCTTATGCTTTGTACCAATCTATGCATTAAAAATATTGTTTTATGGAATACTGGGGACTTATCTCATTGTTTACTGTAGTGAAAATAAATGCTCATTTGCAGCAGTGTTAAAAGGAACCCCATTGTGTAGAATCCCTGTTTTAACCTGGGTGTAGTTTACATGCTTCAGGATTGGGAACATTTTCAGTGCTATGTGGCGTAGGCAACAGATTTTTTGCATTTACAAATTTAAAATCCCAGCTTGGTTTGTTAAAGAGCAAATGTAATCTGTTATTTATATTGCAAATTTGGCTAATACAGCACTGGAAATGTGCCTGAATGTTTCATGTTTTCATTTAGCCTACACAGTGTGAAAAGAAGTTATTAAAAATTGGCCAAAGGAAAAAAAAAAATCAGCCCTCAGCCAATTTGGCTGTAAAGGAATCAGAATCATAAAAATTCATGATCAGTGCATTCCTAATGTTACAGAATGTAGAAACCTAAGCATATACATATAAACGTGCACACAAGCACACGCACAGGCACGTGAAAACAGACACATACATGTGCACACAGGATTGGAGGCACATGGATGCACACTAACTAACAAACTAATAAATAGTAGGCAGCCAAGATGCAATCAGAATGATTTGGTTTATTATAGAGCTATAAAATTGATCAAATACATCTCTCACATTTCTTAACACTTTTAGATGCCATTTCTGAAGATTCTGTGTAAATCCTGAAGCTATAAGCGCTTCCTGTGCTCCAAAATACTCCCATATATCCCAATCAGTGCAATGCACAACAACAATCAAATATAATCAACAAACAAATAAGGGGCAAAACCAAGCCCCAAACGTCATGTGTAAGAGCTCAGGCAGCTTCTGACAAACACTTCTGAAGTACATCATCCAATCATCAATTGTCAAGGGTTCTGGTAAGAACTGAAATCTAGGCCAAATATATGAATTATAAATTTTATTTAGTATCTGAGCTGGAGATACACACTTAAAGGGTGCAGCAAGCCATGTGAACAACCAAAAACACAAACATGACAAGATCACTTACCATCGTCACCCACACATAAGCAAAAAAGCTTCACTAGCATGTACACTAGGAAATCTGGCCCTAAAAACAAAGCTTGATAAGATGTGAATAGACAGAGAAACATTCATGTACACAAGGAACCACAGCTGGTAATATAACCTGAGTCAGTCTGAAGAAAAAAAACCTCAGAAATGCGTAACCATACGGTTCCATAAGCTAGTGCCGTCTGGCTGAAGTCTGAACATATGGTCGGTGTCAGGTGGAATCAATGTTTCATGTAAATGGCAATGGAATACAGGTAGTATCAGTGGGTTAATGGCCAAAGCAAATCCAATGTTTGGAGATCTTTGTGGGGGGAAAGGAAGGGGGTCATACATTCCAGTCAGACATCTTCAAACAGCATTGGGCACTGGGCAAAAAGGCCTGCCCTCAGGCTATAATTTGCAGAAGCTTTATCTGGTGCTGGCTGATACTGGACTAGAGGCTGTAGACAAAGCGAAATATCTCCCACCTGTATGTGCTTGTGTGTGTGTGTGTGGACAGGTATTCATCTTCTTGTGGGGACCCTATGTATCCAGGATGAAGAAAAAGATCAGCATTTGGAGCTAATGGAGACAATTCTGGTGCTTATATATTTTCTTTAAATTCCCAAAAATATACATTTTAATTCAATATTTAAAAGAAGTGACCATACCTGAGGTTAAATCCATCTCCCATTAGGCACAAAATTCAGTTTCCACATTTGGATGCTTCAGAACATTTTTTCTTCAATAATGACATTTGTTTATTTATTTGATGACTGGAATTGAACAGAAATTTATTCTTTAATGTTGAGGAAATCAATATTTTAAAAATTGTTTTTTATTTCTAATTAATAAATAATTGATGTATTAGTTGGTGTATTTGAAAAAATATATAAAGACACAATTCTTATTACAATTTTCTGTTTTAAACAAACACACACAAAAAGAAAATAGTTTAAATGTTAAACATTTTTGGCAATGTATGTACATTTATTATCAAATATTTACAAATATTTAAACATTTATAAGTAAACTGCACTATGCTGGTGAGGCAGATGAACAATCACACCCAGCACACTGTCCTCACCCACCCCTCACTCTTTCTACAGATATTGTCATTACAGTCCAAAAATATTAACATGTGCCATGTTCTAGCCTAAGGCAGGCTCTATTTCTGAAGCAATACTGTAGAGAGTCTGCTTTAGAGAAGAGGCGCTCAGATGCTTGGTGATTCATAAGTAAGTCCTAGCTACATATGTCCTGAGTCAAAGAACTGGCTCTTTTGGAATCGACTCCCCATAGCGTTCAAAAGGGAGACCAGAGCTTTATAATGAAATAATATTTGATTGATTTAAACAGCAGTAACTCACAGATTGTAACCTCTTCTGTACATTCTGCTAGTCATGGCCATTTTTAGTCCACAAATTTAACTAGTTTTTTAAATTTAAATTTTACTACAACTAGTTTAAAATATGATGCAATTCTTAAGGTAAAGAATATGTACCCTTGGGGTTCCACCACAGTCACAGTTTTTCTGTCCAAGCTGATTTGCATTCTGAAAAACTTGGCATGGCCACTAAGTGTCCTGTCGAAAGACTGGGGCTCCGTTAGGTGCAACACAGCAGAATTCAGCTACAGTAATACAGGAATGAAAGGGAATATCCCACAAAGACAGGAATACCAACTTTACGTGCCTGTTCTGTTACATTATATTAGTGTACTGGTACCCTCTGGTGATGCAGCCATGTCTTTTTACAGAATGAAATCTTATGTATTACTGGGTATAGTTTTGTGCACTCTCTAAGCCCCTGGCTCACAGGGTTTTCACAAAAAAAAATTGATTGTACTTCATTTCTCTCTTAACTAGTGGCTGAGAATATCCTTTGTGAGGTTTTAGTGACACACAACATACAAATTATGCCATGTTTATATGCCTTCTTCTACCAGGCTCATACAATTAGTGCTTTATTACCAGAACACATCACACCTTTGGCATTTAATTTATTTTATAAATGCTCATAACACATTTATGTGGCAGAAACAGATTTAGAGGAGCGACGCCACTTTGTTGTGCAGTGGATAAGGGGTTAATTAGCTGATGTGAGGCATTCACTCCAAAAGAGACAAACCAAGTACCCTGGTGATGACTGCTCCTCACTCACTTATTTCATTATTGCCGAGCTACGATGAGCATTTGATGTCAGATCTGTCAAAGCAGCAGTCTGTCACAGCGCTTGTAGGAACACACAGGGAGAACTTGCTTTGTTTATTAGGTTTTTAATTCTAAATGAGTCTCATATGAAACGCCAAAAATTACATTTAAGGGATGCACTCTCAAAGCAGCTCTCTTAAAAAGGCGGTGAGTGCATGCTTTCTTCTCTTCTCTTTTCTGCTCTTTGAAATAAGCATGTTACTTCACGCAGCCGTGAACAGGGCCGACTAACGGCGCAGATTAATCTCAGGGACGGGGAAACGATTTGTACGGATGGGTTTCGGCGACGCTTATTAAACACGGGAGAAATTACAGGGGGCTGATTGAAAGACCGGGGTGTTTTATGCCATGATACTAATCAGTAATTAGTGGCGTATGCATCCTAATACTGCTGCACTGAGCTCCAATCCATTACGTGAATGCGTCGCGGGGGTGAATCCGGAAGGCTTTCATCATCAATAATATTTGTTCCTAGGTTTTATTCTGATTTGTACTTAACTAATGGCTACAAATGCAACAAGGATTACATCTAAAGAGGCAGCACCTTAAACAACCCCCTGTTCCCTATATAGTGCAAAACCCAGTCATGTGGCTTTCCCACCCAAACAGTGAAGTATACGTCCAGTAGGGATCCATTTGGGAGTCAGGCAGAGAGATTGTGAAGATGGTGAAGAGATAGAGAGAGAGAGAGAGAGAGAGAGAGAAAGTGAGTGAGATGCAATGTGGTAAGAGGCAACAATTAAAATTGCTTAATGGAACAGAAGTGAATATGGATGGGTAATGAGCATGCATCTTCAAGCAGTCTAGAGGATGCTAAAAATTGTCGGTGAATCTCCGTCTTGTTGAAGTCGTTATACTGCTTTAATTAAACACAAGTGCGAGAGCATGCACTCCTAAGGGAACACAGCGTCACGACTTGACCTGAGCATTAATGTAGTGTATTCCTGCAATGGTGCAACAATGTTGACTCCACATCATCGCCACATCTGAGGGGCCCTCCAAGCAAGCCCCATGTGGGTTTACTTCTTTGGCTTGTGTGAATACACAGTTCCGCTGCACATAACAGCAGATGCAGCTACGGTCTAGTGGCATTTACACAAACTACAGCTACTGAAACCGCTCTACAGCAACTCTCTAAACACACCAGCTTTAAAGGCTTTATAAGCCTAGATATACACTGGAAAAATATTGGGGCCATAGAGTTTTTTCACAAAGCTTCTACTGTAAAACCTATGTATATATATCCTTTATGGTTTTGCAGTAGTAATGTTGCATAGTAAAAGCACACAAGGAAAATAATTTAATTAATTAATTCATTCATTCATTTATTCATCCATCCATTCAACCATTCATTCAGTATCTGCAACCGCTTCTCCAAATCAGGGTCCTGGTGGGTTCAGAGCCTACCCGGAATCACTGAGCGCAAGGCAGGAACACACCCTGGAGGAGGTGTGAGTCCTTCACAGGGCGACACACACTCATACATTCACTCACACCTATGGACACTTTTGAGTCACCAATCCACCTACCAATGCGAATTTTTTGACTGTGGGAGGAAACCAGAGCACCCAGAGGAAGCCCAACGCAGACACGGGGAAAACACAAAACAATTTCACATATATGCAATTAAGTGATTCGTAATCTAAAGACAATCTAAAATAGCTTGGGAAAAAAGTGTCAAATCATTACTTAGTCGAACATTTCACATCAATGAAAGCAACTGATGAACAAAAAGCTGGGTGTTGTAAAAGAAATCTGATGTGTTACACTACTAAATGTTGAACATAACATAAAATTCCGTAACCTAAACAAGGCTATGTTATCCTCTAACTATGTAATCAAATGCATTACAGTATATGTTCTTGTAAACATTAGATACTAAATTAATAACTGTGTCACTTTCTTAAAGGTGACGTTCAGGCTTGTGACTAAAAATCACTTTTTCTAAGTTTCAGAAGATGTTTCATCACCATTTGCTAACTCTCCAGTCTGGTATCTCATCTAATGTGTTTATGAAGCCCCAGTATCAGTAAACGAGAAACAAGATACAAAGTGGCTCGTCAGACCTGCTAGGTTTCCTCTCTGCTCATGATAGAAAAACAGCAGAGAGATCTCCAAACATTGAAAATCCTGAAAAGAGAGGAGGATATTACTTTATTCCTGCTCTGTAGGTGGGAAATATTGACTTATTTTTGATACATTTTATTTAAGTAGGGACACACTCTAAATTTGGGAGAGCACTAACTGCATGAAAGTAAACACAGACTAAAAGTGCTACAAAACTAAACAACTTGAGTTACAAATGTGTTTCGGTGGTGATTTAAGCAGTGAATATAAACTTACAGGCAAGTTAGACAAGACAAGTTCAGCCACGTGAATAAATCAAGTCGTTTTTCTCCTTAAACATACCGCTTTAATAATGTGGGTTTCTGAACATAAACAAACAGGAGAGACTTTAAGTGCATATAAATCTGATAACAGATGGATAAAATATCTCGATCTGAGAAAGAGGGACAGTTCATATTTGATATGAATCAACGCCCACCCCAAACCGTATTTGCATTCTGCCACTTAATACCACTTATTCCTATTCTACCACTGTAGCTAAGGCAGTAAAATACTGTATATGCTGTTGTACGGTACATGAAAGCATGTTTAACTGTGGTGTATTTTAAATATTATGTAATTTACATATCATATAGCATTATTAATTTTAATGTTAGCCAACACAAACCAGTAAAGTTTCAACCTCCCACTTTGGTTACATCCTATTACTGGGGCAGACAAAGCTAGTGGGTGGAACTGGCAATGACTGGGTAAAAATATATATTAGTAGATTTAAATTTGTAGCCATTTAAATATATATATATATATATATATATATATATATATATATATATATATATAACTTTATTTTTAACAGGTAACAAAAAGAGTATAACATTTTCTTAAAGATATGGTATCCCCACCTGTTAAGGTATGGTTATGCCCAACATATTCTAGTCAGTGTTCTTACTGCCAGCATGGGGCCTTAACGCAGGCTTTGGGAAGACCACCACTACAGGGAACTAGAAAGCAGAAGCATGCTTTCTGCCAGGCTTTTGTGTCTGCTTTATCCACCCTGCTGCTCAACCATTGCTTGGTATGATTAATTTAAGAGAGCCTTAACAATAACAGGAGAGACAATCCAGCCGATAAAAGAGAAATGAATAAAGCATAGGAGCTCCTCAAACATTTATAACACTGGAACACACTGTTAGCTTGGCTCAGATTTGACAGAGTGTTTGTCTCAGGAGTGAATTCAACAGGTAAGCTGTGGAGCGTGTACATGTCTATATTCCTAATTTTGTTGGGTACAGTAACTTAGTCTTGTACTTAGAGCTAAGGGATTATATGACTATACCTAAAGCAAACCATAACTTAACACCAGAAGTCAAAATAAAATCAGGAAAAATTGGAAATGTGGATTATACCTCCAAAAACATACAAACAAAATAATAATACATAAAGTACCATAATACAAAACAATTTTCGTGGTTTTTAGTTAACATCCTTTTTTACATTCAGAGGTGTATGGAAGATTGTGATCAGTGCTGTTGCTAGTATTAGTGGATGCAACAGGCAGACTCTAGTTCTGTTAATTTATGAATGTATAACACAACATAGGAATGAAAAACAAAAAACATAATTCAGCAGGCTGTTAGTTTGTCAGCTTGTGCATGTCAAAAGGTTATCAACAAAGTTGAGCTAATATCATGTTCAGAACCTAAAAAAGGCATTTTCAAAATTGCTAAGTAGAATGAAAAGTTCAGGGAGAAATGTCACATTTAAAGACAATATAGACCATTTTGAAGACCCACACTTTTCTTTCAGAGACTCTGCATCTTTTAAGGTGGAATGGTATATTTGAGTAAGAAGCTGAATGTACCTTGTTTGTGGCTGAGGTTTAACTTGTCTGTAAATTTTTATTCACTGTTTGAATTACCACAAAATCTCATTTTTAACTTGAGCTTTGTACTCCTTTTGAGATGTGTTTATTTCATGGAAAGTTAGTGATGGAGTCAGGTTCACCTTATGTAATAAGAAAAATAAATCAATACTACCCACTTGTGAAGCAGGAATAGAGAAATATCTTTGAGCCTTTCAATTCTTTTCAACATTCTGTGGTCTCTCCACTGTCCAAATTCCTCCAGATGCTGTGGCTGATAGAAAGAAACCCTAAGCCATTTTGGACTGAGCTCTATAGAAATGAAAATGATAGTAAATGAACCTTTAAATACATCTGAGTATTCTTTTACTCTTGTACTACATTCATATCATAATACTGGGTGCTAATTTGGTATCTTCATAATATTTGAAATAAGATTCAAATTAAGAACAATGATAACAGTTACGTGGGTTAACTGATGACATCAGAGTTCAGAGTGAGTTACTGAGGGATGCTGTTTGCAATGTACCCATTATAAACGCAATTGCATTTAACAACATAATTAAATGTAATGTCACCTCTCCAGGATGCAATTTCTCACAACATCACAGCGCATTACTAAAAACATATCATTGTAAAGTTGTTAATATAAACATGTGTGCTTGTTTTACCCTGAAGGACCCCACATTATTTTTTTCAATTGTTTTTATGAATGGGTGTGTGGGGATGCATGAAATTATATAAACGTAGCACAAAAAGTAAGGAAATTTGTGTTTGGTAGATTATTTCTTTGTTGTAACAATGCTTCTTGGCAATAAATATTATACTGTTGTCTGTTAATTTCCCCTTTAAATGGCACCACATTTGTAAGGAACATGTATTTGTGGGATGAGCAGTAGAGCTGAGTATGTGGGTTGCACCCATGAAACATTTGCCAAATCTTCTCTGCCAATGCCAAACAGCTTATTTGCTATTGCTACTGACACTTTTTGAGCACATTTTGGGCTTCAGGTGCCCCCAGGTGCTGCCAAATATCTGATTGGCAGCACCTGTGAGCATAAATCCTGCTACAGTGGTCAGTAGGTGTCTGCTCCAAGAATCGGCATGCCACGCTTGACTGATCTGGATAGGGCCTGTGCGACAGGGCAACTTCAAGCTGGTGTTGCACAAAACCAACTTGTGGCATTATTTGGAGTGAGCCGGCCAAGTTCCATATAACAGTGAATGTCAGAGACAGGCTGTGCAGTGGGCGTCCAAAGAAAACGACACCCCAAGAAGATCGTTTCCTCACACTGTCAGCACTTGGGTACCGTAGGGTGTCTTCTACAGATTTGCAGTCAAGGTTTGCAGGACGATATGGCCAACGGCTCTCTGCTCAGACAATCCGGAACAGACTGCACGCAGCCAATTTCCGGTCTCATAGGACTGCCAGGAGGCCTGCCATAGCTGCCCTTCACCGTCAGGCCCGTTTGCGCTGGTGTCGGCAACACATGCACTGGAACCTGAACATGTGGAGGAACGCTTTTGCCAACGGCAGTTGGATTGTAGGGTCAAAGTGTGGAGAACGCGATGCTAATTGCTGCATCGATAGAGTAACATCTTTTGGTGGAGGCAGTGTTTCCTCACTGAAAAAACCAGGCTTGTCATCATTGGAGGCAATCTCAATGCAGAGAGATATCGAGATGTAATACTGCAACCAGTGGCAATCCCACATCTCCACAGTCTGGAACCAACCTCTATCTCCCAAGATGTAAACGCTTGCCCCCACAGAATGGGGTTTATCAGAGACTACCTCCAGAATTTGGGAGTGGAGAGGATGGAATGACCTGCCAGCATCCTGACCTCAACCCCATTAAACTCTTGTGGGATCAGCTTGGGCGCACTGTTCGTGCCAGAGTGACCAACACAACCACGTTGGCTGACTCGCGACAAATGCTGGTTGAAGAATGGGATGCCATCCCACAGCAGTGTGTGACCAGGCTGTTGACCAGCATGAGGAGGAGGTGCCACACTGTTGTGACTCTGTATGGTCCTTCCACACACTACTGAGACTCCTGTTTGTTAAATTAATAAATTGTTAAATTGCCAATACGTCTTGTTTCTTCAAACTTCAACCATCCAGTCCACCACACACCAAACGAGTCAATGGCAGAATAAGCTGTTTGGCTTTGGCAGAGAGGATTTGGCAAATTCTTCATGGGCACAACCCACATAATCAGCCCTACTGCTCATCCCACAAATGCAAGTTCCTTACAAATGTGGCACCATTTAATATATACATATTATTATTATTTTATTTTTTTCTGAGCCATCAGACAAGAACTTGAAAGGCAGAACAAATATTACTGATGCTGATACACACATACACAAACTCTCTTATTCAGTCACACGCACACACAGCCCAATCCACAGTGTTGTAAACAGACTCAGTGTTGTCACACTGATGGATGGTGAGTATCTGCTCAGCCTAAGACTGATGAAGTTCATTACACACTAGAAACTTCTTGTGACAGAGAGAGAGTGAGAGTCAGTGAGAGAGTGTGACTGAGAGATGGTGATGAAGCTCTCGACTGGATAAGAGACAATCTTGAACAGTATAAAACAATGATTATTGCCCCAGTCTTTGTTCCAAGCCCACTGTTTACACTGCATCACATCATAATAGCTCTTGTTGACTGGCACAAAAAAATAGATTAATTGATGCCTGGCTGCAATCCAAATCAAAATCATGGTGGGCAATTAAGATCAGGCTGTGCAAATGATTATGAATTAATGAAGAGAGGGCATTAATGAAAGATTAATAGCAAAATGAGCTGCCGCCATGGCTCCTGACACAATATGGATTGGAGACAGAGCGAAGCTGTACTGAGTGAACTCAAGCATGACCAAGTGATTTCCCTTCACATTAGCAGCCATAGATCAACAACTGCTGATGTAGAGGAGAGATGAAAAGGAGACAGAGGAAGGGCACCGTTCATAGAGGTCAAAACAGGTGACGCTCCACACCAAAGACTGACACCATGAATCAAATGTCAACTGTCATTCTGTAGTAGAATCTAATGACTGCATGGAGCATGAAAAAAAATGAAGGACCTGAGCCCAGATTTATAAAAAGGATAAAAAATGTTCTTAAATGTGATTTATTTTAAGACAAAAGGTAAGATAGTGAATAAAAATCTTCAAAATATTTATTTTAATTCTTTTAAGAACAGTGCTAAGAAAAATTTGTTTTCTTTAAAAATATATGCTGTTAACTATTTTCTTATGATAGCCTCACACTTCTCTTAGAGTTGAGTATAGTCCAGGAGTCCTGGTAATCCTCTAAAATGATTCATTTATACAGATGAATTACTAGCAATAATAATTAATTTCACAGGATTACAATGGGAGATTGTCCCTAAACTACTGTTCATTTCTACATAAACATGAATCTGGTTATTTTCTCCATCCTCAATTCTATTTCTTGTTTATGTGAACTTTTGAATGCTTATGTGGATTCTACTTTTCATCCATTTTGTTAAGAGCTGCAAGGATTTCACTGAATACTGTTAATAATGTTTGATTATTTTTCAAAAATGTGGCTCATGGCATTTATAAACTGTAAAATGCAGTATGAAAGGCTTCATTACAAATTATCTACAGCAGGAAAAATAGAGTGTCTCAAGAAAAATATAAGAAAATAATTAAGATTGTTTTAAAAGACTTCTTTAGATTTTTTGAGAATTATAATTTTTCTGAAAGCTTTTGTGAATCTGGCCCCTGGCGAGATTCATTAGGATTGACCCTAGGGCTTCATCTGTTCAATAATTTTAATATTAAAAATAATATTCCAAATATTCAGTTACTATGTAAAGTTAAGAAAAGCAAAAAACAAATGATTGTGAGATACAAAAATGAAACCAGCCATTTTTCATTCATTCATTTATTTTTCTTTAACTGCTTTATCCTGTTCAAGGTCACAGAGGGTCTGAAGCTTACCTGAATTCACTGGGTACAAGGCAGCTATACACGTGTGAGACAGGCTGCCAAACCATCTCAACACACCACATTTGCTAGTAGAATGCCTGCTAGAAGGGTAGAAAGACCCAGCTTTGGGATCTGGAACAATAGAACTGGAGTGATGGAGCATGGTTCAATACCTCTTAGATGAGTAGAAGTGGTGTTTGTGCTACAGAACTTGAACACTTGGAAGTAGCATTTTGTCAATGTCCAAAGAAAAAAAAACATGTACAGTGGAACCTCTACCTACGAACTTGATCCGTTCCGTGACCCGGTTCATAAGTGGAAAAGTTTGTTTCTTGAGTCAATTTTCCCCATTTAAAGTAATGGAAAAGCAATTACTGCGTTCCAGCCCCCGCCCGGAAAGTCACCCTTGTTGCACTGATATATGTTTACAAAACTCTCAAATTAGTAAAAAAAAAAATACATGTAGCATTACTAAAAATAAAAAAAGAAATACAGTGGTAACAGTAATAAAGAAGTTTTAAGTGGTTATATATCGCTACCTTCAAGACGTGACGACTGGCTGGAGGAGTAACACAGGCACTGGCTGTATGACGCGAGGTGGGGGTGGGTGGAATAACGGAGAGTAGGCGGGTGAATATGGGGAGATGAAGCGTAGATACGCTTAACTTAGCACAAATTTTGATGTCTGCTATTTATACTAATGCTAAATTGCTAACGCTACAATTTGCTAATCTTAAAAGCTCACTCAAGTCTGGGCGCTGGGAGACTCTCCTATTGGGGTCAGCAGCCATTTCCAGCTGCCGGCTTGGCGGAGGCTCAGGTTCGTTTCTAGAGTCATGGTTTGTTGGAGGAGGCAAAAAATATTCAAATACCCAGTTCGTATTTTGGAAAGTTCGTTAGTATAGGCGTTCGTTAGTAGAGGTTCCACTGTATCTCCGAAATAGTGACTTTATAGGAGAAAACTCCAAATTTCAAAAAAAGATTTAATTCCAAATAATTTTGGAGCATTTCTATTGCTTCATTCATTTTGAATAGTTCATACATTGCGAAAGACAGCTGCTTTGTTCAAATGATGTAGTAAACTACAAATCAACAAAAATGGATATACATGATTTCTTTGGACAGCACCAAAATTTGTCAGATATTACCAGATATCACATATCTGACCAAGCCACATATGCAGAAATGTGACATGTTAACAGTGCTGATCTTATCATACACAACTAAAAATAACTTAAGTAACAAGGCAAAATTCCCAAGTCATTGTTGTTTGGACATAAAAGTTCAGAAAAAGAAGGCCCTGGACAAGATTTGTTAATGTTGGTCCACTAGGGCTACCTGGAAGTACTCAACCTTCCAAACACTGTCCCCTTGATGTGGAGATCCTAGAATAGAGATTTATTTATTTATTTATTTCTGCTATTCCGCAAGTATAATAGGAGTACAGTTTCTTGCGTACATTTTGTTGTGTGCATTCTAAAACTCTGACCTAAATTCATCTGACTTCTCAGGGAGTGTATATAATGACACACATCAGCACTTCTCCATCCAGCAAAATGAATAAAGAAGTACATGGCAGGCCATTATTAAATCAAAATGTGGAGAGCCACTAAAGTGTACACTGGGAGAGCAGAAATGTCGTCTTCAATAGATGCACCCCTTTCTTCTTCTTGCTTCTGTCTGTTGCTCTCTCTCTCTCTCTCTCTCTCTCTCTCTGTCTCTCTTTCTCTCTCACTCTCGCTCTGTCGATCTCTCTCTCTCTCAATTGTGAAGAGCAATGCATTCATATGAAGACCGCAGCCCCTTCTCCTAAAACGCATTATGGTCGAGGCGGCTGGGGTCCCTCTGGTTGTATGTCGTCCGAGTTAATCACCATGAAAAAGACCACCCCGCAGCAGGCCCTCCACTTACCATCGGCCCTGTGTTCTGCCATGTCCCTCCTGAAAACAAGGCGTGCTTTGAACATTTAATGTGAGGGTACAAGGCCCCTCGCCCGATTCTCTCGGCAGAGAAACAGTTTTGCAAACACGTGTGCACACAAAAATATACACACACACACACACAGAAACACAATGCTCTTCGGTGTGGCTGATGGAATGGGATGTCTCTGAAAGTGAGCTGGACCCCGCGCTTGCTCTTCCATCCCTAAAAGCTTATGCAGTCACAGGGGGGAACAGTAATGTGTGGAGGGACACTGGGGGTGGGGAAATGGAAAAGAATATTACAAAAGGAACTTTTCTGTCTGCAAAGGCCAGAACAACCTTAGAGGCAAAGGGTAAAGCGGGGAGGCAGAAATTGGTTTAATTTATGAGTGTATTTTTGGGCAGATTTCTTCTTGTAAACATGACAAAGCTCATGTTGAAATATAAATACATATGCACTACAATGAGGCTGAATTTGTGTATTGCTTTTTACAACAGAATAATTTCCCAGCTGTTTAAAAAAATCCAGCAGAACAGTTTTAATTTTACATGTGAAGCACTTCATGAAACTAACTCACTCCCTCATTTAATGCTCAGGGGCATTATTCAGTGTTTCAAACAAATCACAAGCCAACGTCCCAAAATCAAGTGAGCTAGTGTTGGTACCCCTACTGCCGGCCACTTGTAAATAAAATGTCAGAAATCTTAGGACTTTACTCACTGAAATAAATGTTTTTAGACATATGTGTGTAGATTAATGTTCAAGACTTGCTTGACTTTGAAAGGAAATATGTTTTTAGTTAAAAATGCTTTTGTTTAAGTAGGTGTCAATACTGCTGAGATTATTGGCGCCCCCTAACTTCGGCCACCTCACCTGCTTGTGACAGTCAAACGAAACAGTTGCTACCACATTCAGTGGTTTTGAGAGGTTTACAATAAGATTACGTTTGTCCCGTGTTGGTTTCCGTACTCTACATGTAAGGATTACAACGGCGGTAGATTTTTCCCCTCAGAGAGAAGGAAGCTAACAGGTAAGCTAACTTTTACACTGAGGGAAATTTTCTTCGCGAAATGGAAATGTGTTGTGTTCTACATGCAGTTTTGCACATAAAGAATTACAACACTGTTAGAGATACTTAAATGTTGTTTAAATATGAGCGGAATTGCACCATATACGGCATATATAGCCGTAAGGGGGACGACTGCTAAGTAGGAAGCTAGATACCTAAGTAGGCACTGACTACGTACAGGCAGCATTTTAACGGTCATCTGTCCTCATGAGGCAGATTACTGAGATGCTCTAGTTAAAGAGCTATTATGTCACAGCTTGTTCCCGCCCACTGTGCCCAACAGGTGTTTACTTATCTCAGCTGCTAGCGTTGAAGCACAATGGATTCTACTCTTCCTGTTTTTAATCACAATTTTAATTATGATATAAACGGAAGTTGTGCTTGGGTTGCATCATTAAATTGCCTTCACGGCTGAGGAATGATGCCTTAAAATTCGGCTAGATTAAGGTATCTTAGTAGACAGCATGAGGAGGTATCTATGAATTGGGACAGCCTACGTGTTGAGAGAGTGCACACAATGACGTAAAATGCTCTTTATGTAGACGGCTCACTAGGTTTTTGGACAGATCATATGTTATAAAATATTCTCTATGTAGACAGCTCACTAGGTTCAGGGGCAGACCCTATATATCCTTCTTAATTACAGATCCATAACCATAAAAGAAAGTCACAGGCGACAGTAGCAAGAACAAAAACAAGTACCCAAAAATCACTTAAAACTCAGTTCTGTTCAATCTAATGTATAAAGCAAACAGCAAGTAGTCAAGAAGAGTAAGATTAACCTATCAAACCTTAACATTGTCCAGCATCATTATTTCTAGTTAGAAAATGTATGAATTGTCCATTATATTTATTTATTCATTAATTAATATTCTATAACCCCTTTATCCTGATCAATAACATACTAAAAGTTTTGACAATGTCACAGTGAGTCATCTACATTGTTTGATGAAAAATACTTCTTCACAACAGCTCTTACTTCCAGTTTTCATGCAGTACTATTCTCTCTGCAGATTGGTGTGAGGAGTTTGTTCTGAGAGAGGATTTCCTTAGCTTGAAGAAAAAAATGAGTGAAAGCAGACACTAGACACAGGATGCTGAGTACATAAGGAGATAAATATGAAATGTTAAACACAGAGAACTAATGAATAAATACAAATGCATTTGATATTGTATCTTGTATATTGCTGAGGGAATGCCTTAAAGGGTCTGTTACTGGAATGTGTCTATTACCCACTGAGATGTTGGTCAATCAAGAGTCTGACAACAATCAACAATATCTTCTATACGTGACCTAACTTCAAGAAAAAGGTCTGCATCTTATACTGAAAAACAAAGTAACGTATGCTACCTATATTAAAGTTGAAATTGTTAAAGCAAAGTTATTAGAAAGGAAAATTGAGTGTCTGCGATTCGAGGTATGTCATTACACAGAGCAAATAAAAAAATGTGAAGTAATGGAAAAGGTCGGCAAAGGAAAAAAGAGAGCATGATGTCTATTGATGGCTCTGGTGTGTGCCAGATCTCTCACGGGCCAATTCATATCTACATTAGTGACCGAGAAACAAATGAGCTCCTTTTCATCCGGCACAAAAGGGGAGAACCAGTGCTTCAATCAAGCCAGGTACTGACCAGATAATGTCTTGCATTTGGTCTGAACAATGTGCTTATTGAGAGTCTTCTGAGGTAAAAAGCTGATGTTGCAGGCAGCGTGCTCGCCCAATGCCGATATTTCATTACCAATTCCTATCTCCGACTGATCCCTCTCTCTTCATATCGCCACCAGATACAAATGACTTGCTCGAATGGCTTTCTCCATGTTTTGTCATATATTTCCACCCCAATGCTTATTTAAATGCCCTCCCCTCTCTCTCTCTCTCTCTCTCTCTCTCTCTCTCTCTCTCTGTGTGTCCATTTCTCTCTCCACCCCAGTAGCAAATGAGGGAATTCTTTACTTAATTCCATTAACTTTGTATTGCGGCTCGATCTGCGGGTGCTATGAGCATCAATACTGCGCCGCAGCGCTGTCTCTCAGTGGTTCCACACGGCTGCTCTTGGATGGAACATGACAGTTACATTAATGTCACCATGTAAATTGCTCTCCGCACATGGAGCAACAAGCACAAAAAAAAGAGAGAAAAAAGAGGGGGGGATGACTACACGAGGGGGCATCCATTGCCCTTGTGACAGCGGAAATTACAACAACATTCATTGTGCGATGGTCCCGGACGCCCGAGTCTATTATGGTGCGCGGCAATTTCGCTGAGTCTCCAGCCAGGCAGATGGACAGGCAGGGCCGGCACAGGGGCTAAAAAGCAATGACAGCCACCGATCCCCCACTCCTCCTCCCTCCACACTCACTCGTTGCCTTTTAACAAAGCGACGAAGAAGCGAGAAGCTCGGGGGAGGTCAGGGGCGCCGGGCGCATCAATAGACTGTTTGCAGCATGTTTCTGTCAAAATGACACACTGCTGCCACACTGGAATAGGACTGATGGCTGTGTGTTGTGCAGCAAAGGCATGGCCTCAATGTAACAGAAGAGACACGTCTGGGCTTTAATCGGGCCTGAAATTTTGAAGTGAACCTGAAGACAGCCAGAGAGACTTCTGCCTCAGTCCCACCCCAAATGTGGCCCCAAGTTTGAAACCAAACCCAACTTTCCTGCCTTCTGAAGTCTGAATACAACTAATGGCAGCACATATTAAAGGGGAGTTTTCAAAATGTCTGCATAATTAAATCATTAAGATGTAAACAAAGTCATTCAGAAGAGTCTGATGAGAACCGTCTGAAGAGTTTACTGCCGCTAAAAGCTCCCTCACAAAAAGCTATTAGGATGAATGATTGAGAATTTGCTGCCTGGTGCGTGAGACAGTGGTTTACGATGATTTCAAGATGACGTTTTGGCCTAAAATCATTTTCATTGAAACCCAGTCATGCAAGTTCACTGACACATTTCAATTTGGCCACTGTTAAATCCTCTGATGGCAGATTTTTAAAAGCCAATTAAAGGCAGTGTCAACTAATCTTTTTTTTTTTTTTTGGCTTTCAGAAGCACCATACCTTTTACGGTGGAATGGTATTTTTTTGGGGAAAAAAATCAACTGTTGATTTAACTTCACTCATTTGTAACTCAAGTTGCTTAGTTTTGTAGCACTATCAGTCTGGGTTTACTTTAATGCAGTTAGTTCCCAAATTTAAAGTCAGTTCAATCTTAATTAATGACCACAGCAAAAATAAGTCTCAAGATACTGTTTCTCATAGCAAGGCACAGAGAGCCATGCTGGAGCGAGCCACTTTAATATGTTTGAATTGAGTCAGGGACATGTACAAACACCTGAGGACTTTCCAATGTGCAAACTGATCGGAGAGCTGGTAAATAGTGAGGAAATATCCTCCGAATTTTATAAAAAGTGTCTTTTAATTCAAATCAGCCTTTAATGGTGCGATGTGAAACGTGAAATATGACCCTGAATCTAACAAACACTGAAGAAATGATATGCAAACCACTTCAGACCTCAGTGTGAGAATGTTGCTCCATGTTCAGACATATGTTTCAAGGCCTGACACATGTACGCACACACACGCGTCCACTCACATACTCACGCACAATAGAGTCACTACAGTCTTTAATCCTCAGGGCCCAGGAACGTCGTCCTCTTTCAGCCTCGCCTTAGATCAGCCTTGTTTGAGAGGGAGACCTCCGCCAGCATGCACATGTTGCTTTGGGTTGTCTATTTCAGGGTTCTTCCAAGGCCTTTCGGGTACCACGGGCGCTGCGAGCCAAGTCCAAATTACACACAAGGAAAAGCCAAGGAAGGAAAAGCAATCACCACAGCTGGTGCACCCCAAATTGTACAGAAAGAAGAGGGAAAAAGAGACAAAAGTAACATGCTGGTTGAAATACTGACACCAGCTGTGCGGTCTCAGAATAGAAATACATGAAGAAGTGTGTGCACACACACACACACACACACACACACAGGCAGATATGGCAGTAGATCATTGTTGAAGATGTAAGGGAGTAGAAAAGAGCTTCACAATGAAAGAGATCAAGGTCCTTTGAAGTCAACCTCAGTTGTAGCCCCCGTTGATTAAGAGGAGCATAAAGCAACTGTTCCTGTCGGCCTTGTTTGTGCCGAGAGGTGTGAGGCGATGGGTTTCACCTTGCTATGCTGTTCTTGGGAAGCCAGACTCATTTCCTAACACACAATGAAAGCAGTACATTGCCAGGGGTGGGTGTGGAGGAAACACAAGTGCACCTGTGGCAACTGCCTGTGTATGCCAAAAAGGTTCCTTGGTTTCTCAAAGAACCTTTTAGGAGATTTTTCCCTTTTTTTTGAAGGAATATATATATAAGTAAATCAGACAAGTGAATGCATTTACAAAACCTCCACATATCATAAACCTACAAAACAAATGAACGATTTTTCCAGAACTCACCAAAAATCTGTGAACATTTATTCTTGAAGTCTTTTCCACCAAACACATGTGTCACGCCCTCGTCTCGTCACCTGTTTTCCCCGGTCATGTGCTCTTTTAGCACATGGCTATGTTTTGTTTATGTCCTTGTCTCCGCCCTTGTCCCGCCTTTGTTCCGCCTTCTCGTCCGTGTCATGTGTTAACCCGTCCTCCTCGTTATCTGTCCAGGTGCGTCTCGTCTATGTTTTGTATTTAAGTCCCCTTCCCTCACTTCCTGTGGTCGTTCATATTGTATTGTATTGTTACCCAGTCAAGTCGTTTCGTTGTCCATTCTAGTCATGTCGTGTTGTTTCTTTGTTTTGTATTTTTTGTTCCCTAGTTTTGTTTAGTGTATTTCCTGTCTCAAGTAGTTTATAATCCCCGTCTTGTTGTTTCCTTTATAGCTTGTCTGTGTTTTGTTATATCTTTTGTTATATTAAAACTCTCCGAGTTCTAGCAAGTGCATCCGCCTCTGTCAGTCCGCCCCGTGATCCGTGACAACATGTAATTTTTAGGTGAACCCTTTTTTTAATCTTAACCCTACACCTTCCAGTTCCACCTTAAATGTTGCAGTAGACATTAGAATGTAATTGCTTTACCATTTAAGGTAGAACGGGAAATTCTGAGACATTGGCAAACTACTACTGATGTGTTATGCTTGTTATGAAGCACATAAAACATTGAAGCTATATTAAAATAAGACAAGAGAATGATTATTATAGTTAAAGGAGAAAATACTGACATTTATAGCCCTTAATTTGAAGTGTGCCCCTGAAAAAAATCAAGGGCTACCCACTTTGAATTGAGACACCCCTTCCCCTAGGGAAACAGAGGGGTAGCGATAAATGGTAGGGCTATTGGGTGAAATGGGATTCACCTTAAGCATAAAAAATAATTTCTGAACAGTCAAGTGGTCATGAAAGCAAATCAAATAGTCATGAATGCATATCTGCTGATATCTAATAATGTTACAACGTACATTCTCATAGTGAAGAACCATGAGAAATGTAAACACTACAGACCACTAGAGGGGAATGCAGTTTAAAAAAAAGGCAGTATATAAACACTACTGCAGCCGTTGAAAACTATGACACTACAGACAATTAGTTCTGTAACTCCTGCTTGTAGCACTTTACAATAAGGGTACGTTAATTAATGGTACTAAAAAAACCTTTATAAAAATCAGAAGATGTTTCCTTACAAGTCTGTTAGTGTGCAATCGGAACCGATATAACGTATTTACAAAGCCCTGGTGTCATTAAACTATCTTGGTCTGGTATGTTAGGCTTTCTCCCTTTCTCTGCTTATGGTACAGAAAAGGCATATGTAATTTTTTAGTCAATAGAGAGAACTCCAGACATTCAAAAGCACAAACCATAATGAAGATATTGCTCTATACCTGCTCCATAGGTGGGTAATATTGATTTATTTTTGTTGTTTCAGATTATTTAAGGTGGAAATATCTCCAAATTTGGGAGACGGCTAACTGCATTACCTAAACAACTAAAGTCACAAGTGTGTTTCTTTATTCATTATCTGAACACGCTTATCCAGTTCAGGGTTGCGGTGGTCCAGAGCCTACCTGGAATCATTGGGCACAAGGCAGAAACACACCCTGGAGGGCAACACACACACACACATTCACTCACACACTCGGACACTTTTGAGTCGCCAATCCAACTACCAACGTGTGTTTGTGGACTGTGGGAGGAAACCCACGCGGACACAGGGAGAACACACCAAACTCCTCACAGACAGTCACCCGGAGCCGGAATCGAACCCACAACCTCCAGGTCCCTAGAGCTGTGTGACTGCGACACTACCTACCTACTACTACTACTGTGCCGCCCAAGTGTGTTTCTGTGGTATTTAAAACATTAAATAAAAAACCTACAGACAAATTCAACTTCAGCCATGTTCAAACAGTCATTTTTCTTCTCAAACATACCATTCCACCTTAAAAGATCATAACTGTATTTCCAGGCAATTATAGACATGCCCTTTAAGTAAAGACAGAAACAAGAACAAACATTATTTTGGAATTTTGTAAAATCCTTGGAATTTTGTAAAATTACCTAATGATTTATTGAGGCATAACCTAAGCATTTAGTAAGGCTTATTACTTAAAATCATGAATGATTTTAACATAATTTAATGAATTTATCAGGTTTGGATCAATTCAATCTCACTGTATTACAGCTAAAAATATGAAGTGTGATAAATTCCGATGTGACTAGGCTAGTAACATTGTAATATCTAAATGCCACATGTCTACAATTACAGTTAATTAATTTTCACCCTGCTTTTCAATGGTCAAAGCCCCCACATCACATAAGTTATTTGGGTGATGAATCATCCTCAGTGCAACACTGATTTGGTGGTTGTATGTCAGTGTGTGTTGTGCAGGTACAAGTGGATCAGACACAGTACTGTGCCTACTAACTTCCCACTGTATTGGACATACCTATCTTTTTGGGCCACTTTGTAGATATAAAGTCAGAGACGGTAGCTCCTCTGTTGCTGCAGTTACTGGTTGCAGAATGCTGTTGACTGGATATTTTTGGCTGGGGGATTATTTGGAGTCCATCAGGGACACTTAGGGGTTTAAAAACTCCAGTAGTGCTGCTGTGTCTGATCCAGTCGTACCAGTGCAACACAACAAAAATGCTTCCACACTGGTAGGATGAAGGCATGTCCTACTTGATCCGAAACATTTGACACCAATGCTGGGGCAGAGTGCTAACTGTTCAGATGTCTAACATCAGGTGACACTGCACACACTGTACTGAAGGGAGATTGGGTGTCATCCTGCCAACACAGAGATGAAGCCAACTGTGCTCTCTTCGACTCCATGGCTTGGAAAGCTGCTGCAACTTCAGGGATCGAACCAGTAGGATAAAAACTGTGCAACTCAGGGGATTCAAATATTGAATTCTACTGCAATGCTGATTGCCAAATCTGACACCAGTAGTTCAAATTTGTTCATATTTTTGGGAAAGAGAATGTGTAGCATCCTTTTATAGGCCTTCTGTTCACTCAACAAATCCTTGCCGTCGCTTGTGTTGTCAACCAAAGAAATTGATTGTTCAAGCAACTGGAACGATTTATAAACATCTGCCTCATCACATGAGGTGCTAACATCTCCAGAAGCAGTTCAATCTGAGTTACAGACATCCAAGCTGTGTGCGACAGCAGTCTTAAACACTGCATTTCCTGTTTGAGGTGGTCCTTTTATTTTTGCAATAAGGAAAGGAACCAGCCTAATAGCATCGTGTACCCATTTTGTGAGAGCCAAAGAAACCTGCAGACAGGTAATAGTTTATCGCTGTGAAAACAATACACTGAAATTGCATTTAGTGTGTTTGGCATTGTCTCTTCAGGAGAAACAGCAGAGCACTATGAGATACATACACCTAGTCCAGGGCCTGAATGCAGGAATACAGAACAAGTGCCTCCAACTGCCAGTGTGCACAGACAAACAGGACACAAAAGGGGCAAGACCCAAGGTGGAAAACAAGAAAAGAACCAAGCAGACTTCAAAGAGCTTGTAGTGTGCATTTACAGAGAGAAGTGTCTGAGCCGTACAGAGAAGACAAAGCAGAGGCAACACACACTGGCGTTAGTGGAGGGCAGCGTGCTGTGTTTGAAGTGCAGGAGTGTACAGAGCATGAAAGCTCAGCTACCCTGGTGAGGAGCTAAGAGGACCTCAGCGTATCCTGGAGCTGCTGCACACATTCACCACAAGACCAGCTTCAACACTACGGGTCGACGAGATGCAAAAGCCAGAGACTGTGGATACAGAAAAGCTGCTAACAGCTTTTGCACCTGTTTGTATGTGTGTGTGTGTGTGTGTGTGTGTGTGTGTGTGTGTGTGTGTGCATGTGTTTAGACTAAATATTTTATGAGAAAGAAAGTGAGGGAGAAAGAGAGCGATAGAGAGATAGAGAGATGCTGCATAATCTAATTGCTGACTAATTGACAGTTTTAGTGTGTGTTTGTTTTTTTTTTGCTTTGTTTTTTTTGGAGGAGTGAGTAGTGGTAGTTTACTCTTATCCAAATACGTGTGTTCCTGAGAAACCCAAGCATTTATTTAACTGATGTAAATGTATTATTATTATTTATTTATTATTTTAAATAAGACCCCGACCATAAAATATTTTGACATAAAATAAATAAAATAAATAAATATATACATTGTTAATAAATTAATTACAGGTAACATTTACTTTGGTGAATATTTGGGAACATTTTGCCAGATGCCAGCTTTAAAATACACTATACTACAATAATATTATAAAGCCGGGGACACTTATCCAGTTCAGGGTCACGGTGGGTCCAGAGCCTGAAATCACTGGGCGCAAGGCAGGAACACATCCTGGAGGGGGCACCAGTCCTTCATAGGGCAACACACACTCACATACACACACATTGACTCACATTTATGGACACTTGAGTCACCAATCCACCTACCAACGTGTGTTTTTGGACAGTGGGAGCACCTGGAGGAAACCCACGAGGAC
This sequence comes from Hoplias malabaricus, assembly GCF_029633855.1. Taxonomy (NCBI): domain Eukaryota; kingdom Metazoa; phylum Chordata; class Actinopteri; order Characiformes; family Erythrinidae; genus Hoplias; species Hoplias malabaricus. Next base: position 10,041,425 of record NC_089815.1, on the reverse strand, counting down.
ACGGAGAACACACCAAACTCCTCACGGACAGTCACCTGAAGCAGGGCTTGAACCCATAACCCCAGGACCCTGGAGCTACGTGACTGCGACACTACCTGCTGTGCCACCCTGACGCCCTGTTACCAACATTAATTTAGCAAAGCCATATTTAGTAATGGTTGTTCTGATGGTCATCTATGATAAGAAGCTAAATTTTCTCTTGGCAAATTATCATCAATACTTTTACATAAACCTGCTCAATGTCTGATAAAACACCATGCTGCAAACTAACTCATTACAGGAAGTGAAAGCATATGTGTA